>NW_015647952.1:802977-831696 GCF_001515625.1 Sinocyclocheilus rhinocerous
TGTTTCAAAGTATTAAATACATTTCAGAAGTTCAATACTTTTTCCATGTGTCATTCCATTTTATTACACATAACTTAATTTCTGAACTTATTTGTATTGGTTTCTTTTATGTATGGATTACTTTGGTTGTTACCGACATCTGGTGAAAATTTAATGTCAACAGCACCTCTAGAAATATATTTAATGAGAAAAATGGTGACGTGTTCAATACTTATTTTACCCGCTGTATATATATATATATATATATATATGTACACACACAAACACAGATCGTCATTACTGATGGCCATAATACTCTGTTTAGAAGGTCACGGTGATCATTCTGCATTCTTTTGTGCATTCAATTGCATCTATTCCTCATTTTTTGGTTTCTTTACATTTCTATTCTTAAATTCTTTGGGGATTCTTTCGTTTCTCCAAAAGAAGAAGTAAAAATGGAAATCTCTAGATTTCCGATAGCTGACACAGCAGAGAGGGTATATAATGAGAGGTTTTGGGGAATGTTGGGAACAGCAGCTTGTCAAATGATTATGGTTTTTGTTGGCGGTGGGGATCAAAAAAGGAGTCTGGTGGGTTGGCTTGGAGGTGCCAGGTTGCTGGGACAACAAATCAAAGATGAAGCGTCTGGTATGTCTGACTGGGTACTCATCGCTCACGGCCAGAGCCTTTAGTGAGGGGGAAACCGAGCCCTGCCTGAGTACACAGCTCCCTAACCTCCCACCGTAGTCTCTTGTTATAACAGACAATGTTGACAGAGCATTCAGCCGCAGTTTGGAAACGCTACACCATGTATCTGCAGAAAAGGTAGAGGCTTTCAGTTATGACAAAATATGTTTAGATTGGGATAGAGCCCTGGAGCGGTGGTTTTCATGGCCATGCGTGATAGCGGAAAAAATTCTTCATGTTATTCTTCTTCCCATATGAGAGACACTGTCACGACTGGTGGCTAATGGAGTTATACGCAACACGCACGCCCATAGCAAAGAATGACATTTTTTATTTAGTACATTGGTTTGGGAAGGAAAGGACTGTAGAGTCATGGAGGATATCTTTGAAGGGTGAAATACGATCAGAATCCTTTTTTTTTTTCAAATGGGTAGGAACTGTACACTACCGTCAAAAGTTTGGGATCAGTAAGTTTTTTTCTTTCGTTTTTTTTTGAAAAAGTCTCTTTATACGATCATAATACAGTAAAGGCAGTAATGTGAAATTGTATTACAATTTAAAATAACTCTTTTTTTAATTTTTTTTTTTTATGCAATTTTTTCATGTAATGATAAAGCTGAATTTCAGCAGCCATTACTTCAGTCGACAGTGTCACATGATCCTTCAGAAAAATATAAAATATTCTAATATGCTGATTTGCAGTTCAGGAGTTCTCATCATTCTTTGATGAACAGAAAGTTCAAAAGAACAACATTTTTAGTATTTGAAACATAATTTTTTTGTAACATTATTGAAGTCTTTTTATTGCCACTTTTGATCAATGTAATGCATCCCTAATTAATAAAAGTATCATTTCCTTCAAATAAAATTTTACAGACCCCAAACTTTTGAAGCAACAAACTTACTTCTCTTAGTGATGAATGCATAAGGTAAATATATTGCAATGTGGATTGGCATCTCAATGGTACAGTATAGATGCAAAAAGAAATGCATGAAAAACAAAAGCATGTTTCCATAAATTACAAGGTAAATAACATGTTTACACAACAGCTCAAAAAGGCCTCTCTTCTCTTGTCTGTTACATTTCCTGTCTAAAAACACAAGGATGGAATGTGAAACCACCCCCTGATTTACAGCAATGAAACACATCAAAAGAAAAACACTGACAGTAATAGTTGAGCCGTTTCCCTTCACTCAGAGAAAGCATATTTTAAGTAACAATTATGGCTATGAAAACTCTACATGGAGGGAGGCGCCTTGACTGCACGCCAGGAGTGTCTTTTGTGTCTGGAAAGTCCACATCAGTCCAGGAGCCCGGGTGAATAGTCACCGAGTGGTCGGAAAGGGAAACTATTACTGATGTTTTCTTTTGTGAGATGAAAGTAACAAGGAGGAAGCAGCCATCATAAATTCTTAGTTTCATAGGTGTTTCTCCAGCACGTCAAATCAAGCGATCCTTTTAATCTTGCCTGCAGGAACTTTCATCCCTGTTTGAGACGTATGTTATGGTAGAGACAATCAATAATATCAATAGTAGTGGGGGGAAATAGTCCGAAATAGGGAGTGGCTGATTAAACACAACCAGAAATAATAACAACTCGAAATAAAAAAAATAAGCTTGCTCACAAGGGCCACTGTGGTTTGGAAGGAGCTGGCACCATCAGTGGCATTTTTGCAACTTTGGCATCAAGAGCAGGTCGTGGGAAATAAACATGCTAAACAAAAGTGGGTGTGCTGCGACTCCCACACTCTCAACTGTATGCCATTATTACGACAGAAGTGACAAACTGGCTTGGTTTACCATTAAATATTTTTTTCATTCTCAAGTTCTTTGCCAATGCATATCACACAAACATAAAACTAGAAGAGAAATATATTCAATACATTCGCCTTATCCAATAATATAATATACATATATAAATAAGGGCCAAAACAGCACATCTTTCTCCCAATCAAACGCCTCATCTGACATCTTTGGAAGTCTCAAAATACATAATACAAATAAAAATGTGTGAGAAATTGTGCGAAAGTTTCAAATAAACAATATACGTTTTAAGTTACAATTGTGAGATATGAAGGCACAGTTGGGAGAAATAATCACAACTGTAAGCAAGGACGTCATGCACCTTTTTTCTTTTTTCTTTTTTCTTTTTGAGGAGGCACCAGTGACAGTTCTGGCACTTCTTCCTGAGACTGTTAGTCACGACAGTCTAGTAGGTCTACTGTAATTTGTATTTAGTATTCAAGAGGCTGTGCAAATTCTGATCTCATATAAATTCTTATAATGAACCAAGCAAAACTGCAGTTTTGCAATTTTGACAGGCAAGGATCACCCTGCATTTACATTGTATGGAAAACAGAATTTCTCATGGGAAAAACTGAACTCACAATAACAGCAATAACCTTTATTATTTACTTAAAGGGGTCATATGATGCTGCTAAAAAGAACATTATTTTGTGTATTTGGTGTAATGAAATGTGTTTATGCGGTTTAAAGTTAAAAAAACACATTATTTTCCACATACTGTACATTATTGTTTCTCCTCTATGCCCCGCCTTTTTGAAACGCGTCGATTTTTACAAAGCTCATCGGTCTGAAAAGCGAGGTGTGCTGTGATTGGCCAGCTATTCAGTGCGTTGTGATTGGCCGAATACCTCAAGCGTGAGACGGAAATGTTACGCCCCTCACCATACTGTTGATGCTGTGTCCGGCCGGAGCGACGAGACATAAACATTAAAACCCATTACAAACGAGGCATTTGTTGCATCCAGTGGGGACATAATTACTGATTATAATGACTTATACTGTCTTTTTACGCGTTGCGTTGCATTGCGCCACGTAAACATAAAACCCTGTCTGCATTTGTGATCAGAGAAATGACAAACAACAAGTGCTAACGTTAATCCACACTGCCCAAAACTCACGTTTGAATCATCAGTGGCAAATGATAAAAGAAAACGTACTTACGTGAGTCAGAACTGCCGGCATTTTAGTCTAACGTAACTCTCCCAGGATCAGTAAACAGTCCTCCATAAAATGTGCTGGCGATCCACAGCACTAAGTTGAAGTATTCCCTCAGCGACCAGCACAGATCAGCTCTAGGCATAACGAAGCGGATATCGTCCTCTTTTGGAAGACCAAACAAAGTAGCTTCGCTTTCACAACGAAGCACACAGCGTCTTCAGGTCATGGCGGCAGCGGCAACAATACTACAGCGAGAATAAAAGTTACGCCTTCTTTCTTTGCGTGAACATTTGGGCGGCGTTATGCAAATCTTCCCACATAGTGACGTAGATATGTGGGGGCGTGTTCGAACGAGCCGTTTTAGGTAGGTGTGGCTAACTCTTAACTTTTATAAAGAATATCTCTTTGGATTTGAGACTTTAGTCTTTGCAACTTTACAGATCTTCTTTATGCACCAAGAGCTTGTAACACTCTAAAGAGAAAGGAAAAAATGAAATCGCATCATATGACCCCTTTAAGTTTTTACTATGTCAATAGGTCAAATTACATTCTTTTGAATTTTGAACAGAAGCAAGATGATATATTTTAACAGCTTTACTGTCGCAGTTTCAGAATATTTAAAGTTCTGCATTTAGACCTTTAGTTCTGGATAACGCAAGGCTAAACTGCTCTTTATTTTTGAATGTGGAAGCACATTTTGTGAGAAAGAGGCTGTTCTCTGTAGTCCTTCAGAGAAATGTGCTGCACATGTAGCACACATCTTCTGTAAGCATTCAGCCGCTCAACAAAAATCATTTTCAAGATTCCAAGATTTGGATATATAATAAATTAGGCTAATTGACAAAACTCCTTGGTTGCGTTCTGTTGACAAATGTATATTTTGCTAAATTTTTTATTCCCCCAACCACTCGTACATAAAAACTACTTACAAATAACATACATTATATATTATGACTTTAAAATATCAGAATTCTTAAAAAGGCGAATGCTTTGGGGCATTAATAATTTTGTTCCTGCAACAATCATGGAACCTAATTATCAAATGTGTGTGTGTGTGTGTGTGTGTGTGTGTATATATATATATATATATATATAGTAGAATCTCCATCGCAGGGAATGTAACAGGGAATTTCCTAATAGGTACTTAAATTAGACAATAATCTACTAAAATGAGAAAACAAACAAACATTATTTGTATGTACATTCAGACATGAACACAAAGGCATTATTGTGCAGAGTGTATGACACAATGAGACCCAGCCAGGACAGAAGTTTTACCAAATCTCAAATCTCCCATAAACCGTAAATCACACACATATATTCACAAAGGTCATATAATGAGGAGTACACCTGTGTATGACATTCTGTGATTAAAAAAAAAAAAAGTGTGAGAGAGTTTGTCAAACCTGTACTGTTCCTGGTTGTTTACTGCACCTGAAAGCCACTATTTCTCAGGACTGTTTTAAAACGTGCGCAAATCCTTGTTTATACTTCCGCTTCTTGTGACTACCACACACAAGCTCCACAGAGGCAACACGCGAAGCTTCAAATATCAAATGAACCAGAATGAAACATCAGTGAAGAAGTACTTTGCTGAATTTACATTCAGCTTGTCAGGTACACTATAATATTAATATAGTAGACTAATAGTATAGTCTTCTTGTTTAAAAGTAATGGCGTTCTTTACGTAGTTTCTGACAAATGATGAATATACAATGCCAAGGTCAACTGAATAGTTTATCTGGTTTTGAGCCTGTGGTTTAAATTTAAATTTAACTAAAAAAAAAAAAAAAAAGGAAATCCTTATCGTTGGCTGCAAATGTAAACAAACAAACATTCAACGCGACCAAGTCCAGATTTTCAATATGAAAATCGAATGGTCAAAAAGTAGCGCAAATTGTTTGATCTATCAGTCTGACGAATTTTCAGTTAATGAACACACTGAATCACTGAGTCAGAGCGGTTATTGAATGAACGTTTGACTAACTGAACTGCAGCTTATCATTAGTGATATTTGTCTCTAAATGAAACTGGTTCTGGTTTGGTAGAAAAACATAATTCACAATTCACTAATTGACCTTTTCCTTTAGCAACAGTCTTAAAAAGTCTAGGTGTTTTGCAAAGATGACGCCCTAAAGTTACATTCCTCTGAAATGATTCAAACTAGGAATCAACATCTTAACAGCAAAAGGAAGTAGCCTACTGGCAAATTTCAAACAGCACATATAGCAAGGCCATCCTTCATTAAACTTCATTAAACATAGGCTATCAATTTGATTAGCTTCATATATATTTAATTAGCAATATATAATCTCTACTGATTAATTTACAGCAAAACATTTACTATTTATTTAAAATAATTGTTTACACATTTCATGTTTTATGTGGTCAAAAGGATGTTGCAGCAGTGTTGACCACAGAGAAGAAGTGACAACATCAGGTTGTTTCCCCAGGTGTGGTTTGCCGAATGAGGAAATACAATGGTTAAATGATTGCACTGAACACCCAAACAGGACACAGTGTCTTAAAAGACAATCATTTATTTTGATTTATTTAATTTAATAATATTATGAAATTTAAAAATATATATATTTAGGTCTATTATGTTCCCTATGTTTGAATGCATACAGAGCTGTCTTAAAATATTTGAATACTTCAGACACAAACAAAACATTTGAAAACAAAATATGAAACCAAGTGGCTTGAGTCTAGACATTTTCTCAAAATTAGAGAAACTCAAAACTTTTTTACACATTTTTAAGGTTGTCTTCATTTTTTAACAGCATATATATTGTTTATTCATTTAAGACCTAACAAACTTGTTCTTATGAAATGTCTTGCTTAATGTCTTGTCTTTCTTTAAATGAATTGCCATTTGGTTTGATATTTTATTAATGCAATGACATTGTGACATATAAGTGTCCAAATAGGTAACACTTTAGATTACAACCCGCAATGTACTGCGTAAGTAAACAGAATTTACAGCGTAACTTTTTTGTAATTATAGTGTACCTATTCAGTACCTCCGTGTAGGTATAAGGTAACAATATGCGAAGTTTGGGGAATAAAGGAGTAATAATCTGTAAAATTACAAATTATTTCTACTGTAAGTATTTTGAAACTAAGCGGTACCTATTCTAATATTACAGGGTATGTATGACCTCTTATATTTGCAAGCGATTAAGCAAAAACATACACTGTGTACTTTTTTATAGCCTACACATATAAAACACGCTGGTAATTGTTTCAATCCAAACGCTCGGTTGTCTAGTTTTGTTGTTCAGTAATCTCCATAATGTCGTCCTTTTATAATAGAATGTGTACCCCATGGTTAAAAAATACCTATACGCCTATAATAAAATACCAATATAAAATTATAAAAAGTATATATCGTCTTTCTAAATCATTCCCAAACATAAGATTGTTGTTTAGGCCATACATACCACGTAATATTAGAATAAGCACCTCTTAGTTTCAAAATACTTACAGTATAAATGATTTGTAATTTTACAGGTTGTTACCCCTTTATTCCCCAAACTTCGCATATTATTCCCTTATACCTACACGGAGGTACTGAATAGGTACACTATAATTACAAAAAAGTTACACTGTAACTTCAGTTTACTTACGCAGTTCTTTGCAGGTTGCATATCTGGTTGTTACCCCCTTATTACCCAAACGTAACACATTGTTCCCTTATACCTACACGTATGTTCTTTATAGGTACACTATAATTACAGAAACGTACACCGTAAATTCAGTATGCTTACATAGTTCTTTGCGGGTTGTAATCTAAAGTGTTACCTCCAAATACTTTTGTGGACTATGCTGTATATATTTTGCTAATATCCTACTGTTTAATCATCATTATTGGCAACTTTATGTAGAGACATTTATCCTCTTTCTCTCCCTCGGATTTTTTTATAACCTTAATAACAGACCTTACTGTCAGCAGTTCATATTTTAACACTTTCTAACTCCTATACCATAAACACAGCCTGCAGCCATTCACCACAGAGTGTCTCCATGAGCAGTGACCTGACAGAAGTGTTAACTACAGCAACTCCTTGCTGTCTCACTAGCTGAGCTACCTTGCCAAGCTCCTCTCGTCTAGTTAACTTCAGTGATGTGATTCCAGCTGTCACTCTGTTTAATCATATTCTTTACCTCAGTGCTCTCCACTTCACTCACACCTTCCATCACTCCAGTCCTCCGCACAGGCTATTCAGTCCTCATCTCACTCTTCAGCAACGAGGCCACACAACAGGATTTAAAACTCATTAAGGGAATTCCCAACGACCTCTCTAATGAGTTATGAAGAGGCTGTATCAGGGTTGATTAGTGAGTTTGCTTTTGATGGGCCGCTTCAACAATTGGACCCATACCCGATTTGAAAAGGTTTGGGGTCAAGGCACGGCCTCAGTAACCTTTGCTGAAGAGGTTAGTGGTCAGAAAGGATATCAGGTACAAAGATGCCAGTGAGGAACCGGAACAGTCTGTGAGCTGCCTGCGATTAGCCTGTCCCCAGCACAAATTAAAACATTTTTTAAAAAAGCAAAATACTTCTTTAAACTGTTGCAATGTAATAACACTAGTCTAACCCTTGTTTTTGTTGTTTTATTAGACATACAGTGCATTCAGAAAGTATTCAGACCCCCCTCACTTTTTTCCATTTTGTTATGTTGCAGCCTGATACTACAATTGTTTAAATTCATTTTTTCTCATTAATCTACACTCCGTACCTGATAATGACAAAGTGAAAACAGAATTTTAGAAATGTCTGTAACTTTATTAAAAAGAAAAAAACTGAAATATCACATTGACGTGAATATTCAGACCATTTGCAACAACACTTGAAATTTAGCTCAGGTGCCTCCCATTTTGATCATTGCTGAGATGTTTCTACACCTTGATTGAAGACTGCCTGTGGTAAATTAAATTGATTGGACATGATTTGGAAAGGCACACACCTCTCTACAAAAGGCCTCACAGCTGACAATACACATCAGAGTGAAAACCAAGTCATGAGGTCAAAGGAACTGCCTGCAGAGCTCAGATAAAGGACTGTATCAAAGCACAGATCTGGGGAAGGCTACAAACAATTTCTGCTGTAAGAGCACAGTGGCTTCCATAATTCTCAAATGGAAGACGTTTAGCGCAACCAGGACTCGTCCAAGAGCTGGTTGTCCAGCCAAACTGAGCAACTGATGGAGAAGGGCCTTGTCTAGACTGGTGACCAAGAAGCTGATGGCCACTCTAGTTGAGCTCCATGATCATATATACAGATGGGAGAAACCTACAGAAGGACAAACATCACTGCAACACTCCACCGATATGGGCTTTATGGCGGTGTGGCCAAACTCAATCCTCTCCTCAGTGAAGACACATGAAAACTAAAGACAAATTAAATAAAGCACCTAAAGGACCCTCAGACTCTGAGAAACAAGATTCTCTGGTCTGATGAACCTCAATTCTAAGCATCATGTTTGAAGGAAACCAGCTCTGCTCATCACCTGCAGAGTACCATCCCAAAAGTAAAGTGTGCTGATAGCAGCCTCATGCTGTGGGGGTGTTTTTCAGTGGCAGGGACTTGGAGACTGGTCAGGATTGAGGGAATGCTGAATGGAGCAAAGTACAGAGATATCCTCAATGAAAATTTGTTCCACAGCGCTCAGGACCTCAGACTGGGCCGAAGGTTCACCTTCCAACAAGACAATGACCCTAAGCACACAGCCAAGGCAACACAGGAGTGTCTTAGGGACAACTATGTGAATGTCTTAGAGTAGCCCAGCCAGATCCCTCACTTGAACCCTATTGAACATCTCTGGAGAGACCTGAAAATGGCTGTCCACCAACGGTCCCCATCCAACCTGACCGAGCTTGAGAAGATTTGCAAAGAAGCATGCCAGAAAATCCCCCAATCCAGGTGTGCAAAGCTTGTTGCTTCATACCTAAAAAGACTCGAGGCTGTAATTGCTGCCGAAGGTGCTTCAACGAAGTACTGAGTACAGACATTTCTAAAATTCTGCTTTCACTTTGCCATTATGAGGTACAGAGTCTAGATTAATGAGGAAAAAAATGAATTTAAACAATTGTAGTATCTCACTGCAACAACAAAATTGAAAAAAGTGATACTTTCTGAATGCACTGTAAGCTTCATGATCTACTTAATAATCAAACTATAATAAATGTGCAAGCTGCTTTACATAAAAGTGTTCTTCTGGGGCAAGTCTGGTAGGGTTTTAAACCCCAGGTCTGGGGACCTCCAGTGGGTGTCTGTGAAAAAAAAAAAAATCTGAATATCAGTATAAAATAAAACAAGGCAAGAGTGATAAAGCTTTATTACGTCTTCAAAATTGTATCCATTCCTGATGTAAGCAAATATAAGAGAATAAATTCCCAAAGGGTTGGGTTGTTTTTGCGAGAGGTGACATTTCCGTGAGAGACTGGCTTATAAACTATCCTGTGAGTTACACAGTTACCAGCACTGTTTGCATCACCGTTAGGCTGAAATCTCCTAAATAATTTATTTGTCATTATGTTAAAATAAATGTATTGAGAAAATGATGCAAAATACAGTATTGTGGTCTGTAAAATTATTGGCAGGTGTGACAAAAAGTTTCCTTTTGACATTGGTTACAACACTCTAAAGTGTTAAATCTGAACTTAAAGTTGATCATGCATTACACTAATATATGATATAACAAATCACAAGCAAGTTTTAAAATCACAAGTCAGTTGAAAACTAATTTACAGTATGGATTAAAAAATGCCTGTTTTTGCATGCATTCAATATCTCAAGATAAGCTAAACCTTTGAGCAACTTAACATATGAATATGTGACAATTTTATAAAATGTCATATGTGCTTTATTTCACTTTAGATGATAATAGAACCATGTGAAAGGCACTTTTCCTGATGTTTCAGAATGTCAGAAGCATGTAAAAATGCATCTGACATTTTTGGTGCACTCAAAAAAATAGCCTCCAGTCTCATCAAGTGATTTGGGCAGCTAACACAAAGACACATGTGTTTTGGTAGCCCATTACAGCTAGGATCACACTGAAACGTCCTTTTTTTCTTCTGACACACACACACAAAAAGTCAATCTCCAGTAAAACAGATGACTCCACTGAAATGTTCCGTGAATAGAGATGCTTGTGTGCTATCAGAATCTGGAACCCTGACAAGGGCTGTCTCTCCTTCCGTCACAGAGACTCTAAAACCCTCGCTTCATACGCTGCATTTCTTGGGAAAAGAGCTATTTTTGTTTTTTTGAGTTGTAAGGAACAGTATAACTAACATCCTTATAAATTGTCAAGCTCATATCCTAGTTCACTCCGAGCATTGCTATAAATGTTTAGGTTAAAGATTTATAAAATGCATTTGGGAGAAATATGTAATCTAAGGATGAATCTGATGCAAGAGCTCACAGAAAATACTTGTAGCCTCTAAAATGTTTGAATGATCCCACTGGTCAAATCCAAAGTTGCACATTGCAGGCCAACCAGTAATGATGATTATAAGACATAAAGTACTATTGATATAGGGACGTGCACAGACATTTTGAGGGGCAGGGGCTCAAGTGGAAAAAAGGGCACTTTTCATATTTTATTTTTTCTAATCAAAACGTTAAATATATTAGGGGTGTGCGATATTGACAAAAATATATCTAAATATTTTCTGGGATTTTATTGATAACGATAATTAGATGATATTTTGCTCAGTGTGTTATTGTGCTGATGTCTTAAGGACTGCCGTGGACAGCTGACTCCTTAAATTTTTGATATTCTTCATATTCTGTGTGGTGATCAGTTCACAGCAGTGATAGAAATTAATCTTTTCCACTAAGTTTAAATAGATTTTTACCTTTTAAAGGGGTCATATGATGCTTTTTTAAAGATCATTATTTTGTGTATTTGGTGTAACAGAATATGTTGACATGCTTTAATGTTCAAAAAACACATTATTTTTCAAATACTGTACATTATTGTAGGTCATATATGCCCCGCCTCTCTCAAACGCTTCGTTTTCTACAAAGTCCCTCCTTCCGACAAGAGCAGTCTGCTCTGATTGGCCAGCTGACCCAGTGCATTGCGATTGGCCGAACACCGCAAGCACTCCTCGGAAATGTAAGGCCCCTTACCATAATTGCGAGCTTCAGCTTTCAAAGTAAATGTAAAGACAGAGCCTGAAAGGGCAACAGAGTCTCGTGACAGACACAGTAATGAATATGTGTTTGCAGTACACAAGCCACGGTTAAGACAGATGACTCCACTGTGATGTGTCTCGCTCTCTCTCGCTCTCTCTCTCTAACACTCCAAAGAGAAAGGAAAACTTGAAATCGCATCATATGACCCCTTTAAATGAAATCAGTATTGACAAAATCCATCTTTGCAATGCAGAGGAAACACAGAAGCTGCATTAGAAGGGGCATTTAGATGCATTGACACACTGTTTAATGCAGGACATGAATTTATTTAACCTGCAGTTACAAATGCATTTATACTGTTTTGATATTTGAAACATAAAACGTTGAATACCGATATTTGAAATTATATAAAAAATAAATAAATGAAAAGATACTTTAAATGTGAAATTAAAACCGCCAGTAGGTGGCAGCAAGCGCACGCACATATAGCTATACATATATTAATTTATCAAAAGAAAAAAGGGCACTTTCTCTCGAGGAAGAAAATGGGCAGGTGCCTGTTGACATCTGCTAATGGCCTGATCATCTTTCTAATGGGCAATTTTGAGGTCAAAACAATTACCATATTAATTGACAGTAGACAGTAGCTAAAGTGTCATGGGATCTAAACTGCCATCATTGTGACCTTTTGTGAGCTTTCTTATTTACTGTAGAATGTAGAACTTAAAAATGAAAGCAGGAGTATGCATTTCTTGAGCCGAGCTTCTGTTTTCTATAGGAAGTGTTCATAATAGAAAGCAAAGTGATTGGCTGACACAATGGACAACATCACATAAACACTCTTAAATATAAATCACATAAACCCTCATAAAAATCTACAAAAACTAGTATGTGCAATAATGTATTTAAAGCAAGGACTATTGTTGGTTTCTGATAGAAATCTGGTAAATCTGCATCAACATGAATTACTTGTATGTTGTAAGAACATTGTAAGTATGTTCTGAAAAAGAAATGTATTTTCAACAATATATAATGGATCTAATTATAGTTTTGCAGCATACTAGCTTTATAACCCTTTATATTCATTGTAGAGTGGATGTGACCTGATCCTTTTCTTTTTGATCTATCTATTGTTTATGGAAAACCCATGTTTTGATATTTGCTTCACACCGCCTTTCCTCCCAGTGAGGATGTTGACCCTGGGAAATCATTTCACAACTATTAAAACTCACGAGCCAGTTATCTGCATTGAAGTCATACTGAAGGAAACATTTAAAACAGTACAAACTACAAAACAAGTCTAATTATTCCCGGCTGAACGAGTATGTGGATGGTACAAATCTAAAGCGATATCGTTCTAGTGGCTGTGGCAGATGCACTCAATTGAGTCATTCCGACAATAAAAATTATTGTTACATTGTTTGGGAATAATTATGTTCACATCCTCAGAAGCATGTCAGTGATGAACACAAGGGATTCAGGCAACGGTTGCTGGATGTCATGTTTTTATGAATTAAATGACCCGCTCATTACTCATATTTATGAGTATACACATATTTATAAGTAATTTGCTATCTCTCTTTTTTTTTTTTTACAGCAGTAAAACAACCTGTCTGTCGTGAGCTGCACGTTGCACGTCATGTTTGAGGTCATGTGTGTACAAGAGTGATGAGAGTGCGAGTGAGGCAAGATGGAGGAAATTTGCTGACTTAAACCGTGGCAAAGGTGACCAGGACTACAAGTGCACTGACAGCTTTATGAGCTGCTGGCCTGGGAGGAAAACGCTGGAACATGAGGCGCTGGCGGAGGTCCCAGATTTACACAGGTACTAACCAAAACAAGCTGGCGTCATACCACTGCACCTCACAGCAGCTGATGAGCTACAGAAATGTTATGCATACTTGACCTTCATCCATTTACTGTTGTGTATTGGCCAGAAGTTGATGAAAGAAGGAAGTATTGGGTCTGAGGCATTTTAAATAAATTTAGGAACGTGCAGCAGTACAGTCAGCAATACTTACGCATTTACTGAATTAGCATAGTTTTGTTGAGGATGTCGGTATTTCAAATTCACTTTTCTGCCAACAGCAACTTGATTCTGTGAAAATACAAATAAATTAGAATAAGATGTGACGAGTGTTATGTTATAGTAAGAGGCACTTTGATGGGGCATTCGCATACACAGTGCTGGGGGTCACAGAGTGGCTGTATTATTGGTCGTAGTGGGCGTTCCCACAGCTGGATGCCCTAACATTATTGGTGGGCTGCACAATTAGGCATGGCTTTTTAAAAATTTGGTATGATAAGGAAATAAGAGGTAATTATTACTTGACAAGGAATAATATTTATTCAAAATACATTCTAAAATGAAATGTTTATGTGTAATATGCATAATATTATCAAGATGAATACTTAAATGTAACAGTCAGAATGCTGACAGTTTCTGTGCATCATTTTTTAAATCGTTCAAGGGTTTTTAAACTGTCATCCAGGGATCCCGCGGGGGCCTTATTAGGAAATGTTCTAAGAAAAAAAGCAAAAATAAATAAAATAAAATAAAAATAAATAATAAAATAAAATAAATAAATAGAATATGAAATAAAGTAACATTTTATAAATTTGACATTATTACTGTTTCATTCTGCTCTGTAAGGACTGTTTGCACTTACTTGTAATATTTGTATTTTTCACAGTATCATTGGGAGTGTGGTAAAGTAATTATTATCGAATGCAAATATTTTACACATTTATAGCATTTTTTACAACAAATATTGGCCTTTATACAATACAGTAGTCAAAGCCACTCATGTGTGGCGACGTCTAGTTGCTTTGTCAGTGCAAATTGCTGTATGTGTGAATTCCCATGCAGTGTTTGATTCAAAACATTGCTCTCAACACTCACAGCACATTTAAAGCAAATCTTTAAAGCTTAAGTTACCTGAACTCTTCTAAATAAAATCATGCTTCTGTCGTGCTTCCAAAACAAGCTTGTTTAAACATCTGGGACGGTATAGTCACTTTTTTCGAGTAGAGTGTAAATGCTGTGTTTACACTTGACCGCCACATCTCATTAAGCAGCCTCTGCACTCTGACTGCCTAAATACTGCGTCGCCCTCTTTCTCTCAGTTTGTTTTCTCTGTCATTCACCATGTATTTGCACTCACTCAGCCTGTGGGTTTGGCCCCTGGCAGCAGCGCAAACTGGTTATAGTGTAACCGCACCCCTCGTCTGCTTCATCCTCCCGATCGTCCTCTCAGCCATGTGGTGTGAGGTAACACGGCTGACCACAACTGTAAGTAGTTCCACCTTCAGCTCATGGAAACCTGGGGAGAGGGCTAGACCGTCAATTATGACCAGCATCTTCCAGAAGAAAAATACATTTCTCACTGTTAGCGGTTGAGGTATGGCAGTAAGGAGTTTAATGATGAGGTGGAAGGGCCAGCGAAATTAAATAATGTCTGATGACCTCCATTATTAAGATTCATTAAAGGAGCATCGGTTCTGTGTAACCTAGTTTTAAAAACCCTGACAAACGCTGACGCCGTCAATGGCTTTAGCTGAACTAATTTGAAAAGGCTGATGTGCTACAGTTCAGAGTATAGTCAATGCCAGAATGAAATAAGTCTCTTATTTTTTAAAAGCTGCATTTATTTAATCACATATATAGTTAAACAGTAGTATTGTGAAATATTAGTACAATCACAAAAGAAACTGTTTTCTACTTTAATATATTTTAAAATGTAATTTTAAAGGATGCATTAAATTGATCAAAATGACAGTGTTACAGCATTTGACTGCACATAACAGCATTTATAATGTTACAAAATATTTCTATTTCAAGCAAATTGTTATTTTGAACTTTCTATTTATAAAATAACCCAGAAAAAAGGTATTAGTTTCCAAAAAATAATAAATAAAAAAAATCACAGGAATAAATTACATTTTAAAATATGTTAAAATAGAAAACTGTTATTTTACGTTGCAGTATTATTTAATAATATTATTAATCAAATTTATTTTGTAAACTTGACCTGCACTGTACGGCACTACTATTATCCCTCTGGTTTTGGCTTCTAGGAGGTGAAGAGACATTTTTATTTGCAGACTGTTTATCCTATCCCTATGTTACAGCACTTGAAGAAAGATAGGTAATATGGCAGAGGTCCTCAAATGACCCTGCTTTAGAGTAACAGAGATGTTTGCATAAGTTACAGACCAACAAACTCTATTCCAATCCCTGGTGAGTTGCCTTTAAGAAAGGATTTAGGCCATTATAGTTGTTCTTCAATTGGCAGAAAAATTACACAGGCATTTTTAGACACTTTATTTTGGTCGTTTATTTTGGCATTGCATGTAACCATGAATGTGGTAATCTTAAAATGTATTGCAATAAGCTCAGTGAAACATTTTATCCAAGATGAATGAACTTGATGTTGATTATTAATATACTGTACATAATTTTATTTGGCATTTACTACTATAAAAATTGATTATTTTACCTTAATTTAGTTTAATTTACTATTTTGGTGGCATCTGTTTGTGTGGCATGTGTGTAGAGTGTTTCAATTGACAAAAGGCTTTGTCATTGACTCTTTTATGAACATACTAGGTGCCTCTTTACTCTGTGATAAAGAGCAGACATTTAAAAAAGAATTAGATCATAAAGATTGTTTAAATATTAAAAAGTTCCCTTTCAGTGTTCCAACATTTGAAACCTCCAAAACAGAAGCCATACATTAAAACACACGTGTGGTCAATATTTCACTATGTTTCTATGGTTACACAAGAAAAAAAAAACTTAGTTTAGAAATGTAGGTAATGTGTTTTCCTGCCCATTTTTGCACAATATTCTCTCCTGAGGAAAGCTGTAGCTCCTTCATGTGAGACAGATGCCTAAAATCCACATACTGCAATCTTTCCTGAAAACAAAGTTCAGTGTTGTGTGAAAGCCAGTCTTCATTTCAGTGGCGATTTGAGCGTGACTCAAAGACATCAATTTTCAAATTAAGCCTGTGGGTACCTAAGTAGCATCAAACACTTGAAAGCCTTTGATTTTAGTCCTGCATGCTGAATATGTCACAGCATTTACAAACAAGAATACCGTTTAAATGCAGGCTGAGTGAGCTCTGAGGTTAAGACTTTGTGTTGTGTGTTTGTGTGGTGTCCTGGAACTCGCAGATTTCATTGGTGGAGCCAAGATCATGTTTAAAATGTATGTCACAATTTTCAAAAGGGTTTCATCCAATTACATGTGAGAGGCAGTCTTTCAGCATTTTAATAAAAAACAGATATGTTTCAATTATTTATCTTATCAAACCCATCAAATCATTAATTAAGAAAGATTAGGAACAGAAATTATAAAGTCAAATGGTATAATTGTAAATTGCACAATAGATTAATGAGCCAGATCGAATGAGGGAAGAAGCAAGTGTCTCTTATGTCATTTCACAAGGGCTTCTCAAGATTTTGAGAAAAATGGTTATTCACCTCCAATATACACTGGATAATGGTTATGAATAATATCTCAAACTAAGTAAGATCTGTTGGGAATATGATTATGGTTTTGAAGTCATGGCAGAGCTTTAAAGGCCCTGCTTGCTCGTGTCTGATGCCAAAGATTAAGAACACAGATAAAAAGCTCTTCGCTGTGAACGCCATTCTGTATTAGAAAATTGTGAGGCAACACTGACTGTCACTGAATGAAATAATAAAGTGAATGAATGTAATTGATCAGTGTTACAGTTTATTCAAAATTTGAATAAGTTGCTTGTCTTCACACAGGATTCATTCTTGTTTTAGATGATATTTTTCAGTTGTTTTTCAGTGTACACTGACAAGAACAAGTCCCCCAATTGTCATTAAAAAGTCATTAAAAAAAACATACGACCCAAACCATAAAGTTCAACCCATAAACCTAACCATAATTATAACAGGACAGCTCTGTTACAACTCACTTTTTCCAGTGTTTCACATTGTTTAAGACATAGTGTCACGTTAAAAATAGACTTTGAAAAAGTTTTGAAACCACTATATTTTCATTTTTTAAATTGCATTTATTAATCAACAATCGTACAAGTCATTAAAAAAAAACATACGACCCAAACCATAAAGTTCAACCCATAAACCTAACCATAATTATAATAGGACAGCTCTGTTACAACTCACTTTTTCCAGTGTTTCACATTGTTTAAGACATAGTGTCACGTTAAAAATAGACTTTGAAAAAGTTTTGAAACCACTATATTTTCATTTTTTAAATTGCATTTATTAATTAATCACACTAAATAATGCGTTACTTTGACAGCCGTTATTTAAAAAAAAAAAGTCAGCCCTGTACCATCACATTTTAAGACATCGTAACTGACTTCTGTGGAACATGAAGAAATTCATTTTGTGAGATTTATTTATTTAAATCCGTAAAATGGAAAATCAAAAAAGTCAAGATTCAAAATATCTTCTTTTGTGCTCCACAGAAAAAAAGCAAGTTATACAGGTTTGGAACAACATGATTTTCATTTATGGGTGAACTGTGCCTTTAAAGTTTACTTTTTTATCCCTTATGCTACAAGCTAATGATAAGACTAAGATTTCAATCTAACATCTAAGCTTCTGGGTTTATCAAAAACGGCTCTGAAAACAATAACCATCATATTATATGGTTCAGCACTCTCATGCCAGTGATGATATGATTCCATTTTGGGAGTGTGTATGACATTAAATGCCCCTTTCAGAAGAAGTTCATCTCGACAGGCAGTTCTTGATCTGTACACAGGAAGACATGCACGTATGCACGCCCACACACACACACACACACACTTTTGTCCACAAGACTGGGGGCAACTCTTCTTCACAGGAATTCTTGGGGAATTTCTGCTCTACCTCGCAGGCAAATGAAATTAGTGCGGATTGTGGTGACAGAGTAGCCATTGTGGGAATCATACAATGTGGTTCTTCATCCTCTCTGCACTGCTTGGGGTGGAAAGTCCTGTCTTGAAGGCTGGTTCACTGGCCTGCAGGGGTGCTGTTATCCTCCCCCCTGCCCCAGACACGGCGGGATGCTGGCCAAAAAGGAATGATTAACTGATTCCAAGGAAAGGGGTGTTTGTTGTGGCCTTGCTTGACATGTGAGGTTGCCCTTATGGTCACCTGACACATATGCTCGTTGATACCTGTACCGATGGCAGACTTAATGTAGCCAGTTTTAATTGTGGACAAATGTGATTAACTAACAAGTCACATTTTGTCATGCATATTTCAAGTTATGGTTATATAGAGGGTAAAGCATTTTATACTAGTTCATCAGTGTATGTGTATAAGGTTAAAATATTTAAGTTAGAATATATATACATTTTATTCATAAATAAAACAGCTGTATTCTGAAAGCCATTGCTTTATATTGCTGTCATAATGTAGCAGCCAGCTGTGATGTCAAGATTGATTTTGTTAAGAGCTTACAACTCGGTAACTTAATATCAATAAATATTCTAAAATAGCCCTAGTTA
The DNA here is from genome assembly GCF_001515625.1 of Sinocyclocheilus rhinocerous. Classification (NCBI taxonomy): domain Eukaryota; kingdom Metazoa; phylum Chordata; class Actinopteri; order Cypriniformes; family Cyprinidae; genus Sinocyclocheilus; species Sinocyclocheilus rhinocerous. The sequence continues at coordinate 822,263 of NW_015647952.1, forward strand.
AAGTTTATGCGCTTCTTGTGCCATAAAATTTGATTTGCAAGTAAATTAGCCTGAGTAATTCGCATTAAAATGCTGACTTCTGTTCAACACCCAAGATTAAGTTGTTTATCTAGAGGAACTGAGAAGCCAGGTACCTGCGACTGGAGAAGAGCTGGAGATCCAGGGTTACAAGTTTTCCATGACAGCGTAACAGACCTTGTGATGTACTTACTATTTGGCTTGAAACAAAATCAAAAGTGGAAAAACATTGTGCAGTATATTAGAAGCTTTTCGTAAGGTTTGATTGGCAACAATGTGATTCTGTGCTTGAGGTAGAGATCAGTGGGGTAGTACATGCATATGGACTGCGAGTGGAATGCCAGCTTTTGCATTTATTGAACACAGAGGACTTTACATTTCAAGCTTGGCAACTCGTGCGTAGATGAAATCTCATTGTTGGGACGGTATTCTAAAAATATGAGATGATCTGTTCGCTATTAAGGAGGTCTTTGTGGATGGCAGTTGGTCATACATTCCTTTGCACAATTACGCATTGCCCCCTGTTCTAGGAACAGAGGTAGCATTATAACTGTAGCACACGATTGCATTTAGGGTTTCAAACTGACAAAATAAAAATGAAATGCTAACTCAAAACATACATGGGTAGCTCTCATACTTGTTCTGAATGTTACATTTGATTTTATTTGTTATGTTTTCAGGAGAAAGTAAATAAAATATCCCTTTGTCAAAATGACAAGTTGTTTCCAGTGCAAATAAACACACTCTTTGTTCATGGTCTAACATATTTTTGCCTTAGGGTGTAGTTATTATCCTGTGTCTGGCCTGTATTGAAGTACGGATAGATTTGCTCGTCTAGATATAGACGTCATTTACTAAACCTTGACAAACAATTCTAGGATGGTTCTGAAATATGACTTTGATCACTGTCAAATTTTAGTAGCACCCAACCTTTGACAGTGATGCTGTTTGCATATCTCACACTTGACTGCATTGCAACAGAAATAATCATTCAGATTCTTTTTCTCTCTCTCTCTCTCTCTCTCTATGAAATTGAGGAAACAGTAATTGCTTTATCGCTCTCAGCCTTGGATTCCTTTTTGTATCTAATTTTTGATTGGCAGTTTGGAAGCAAAGGCTTTTCCATAGCAGGGAAAAAGCATGTTTAAAAAGTTGCTTCTTTAATGAAGTCTGTAAATGGCATATCCACACAGTTACAGTCCATTGATTGATTGATTGATTCATTGTTTGCCTGTTAGCAGGTGCAGGGACTGCAGGGAAATTTCCCCCTTAATATCAGTGAGAGGCCACACATAATTTTAACACAATTGATCATGACGATGCAGTTATGTTCATTGATTTATTCTAAACTATACCAGAGCTACCAGTTTCTACTTTCCTCACATTTCCTCTTCCTTCCAGAAATCCATTGTTCTAAATATCTGTCATAAAAATCATCGACTTCCCTCACATGGTATAGACTATGGTTTAGAAGTTTCTAATCTTATTTTACAACTATTTACAAGGCTTTGCTAATTACCATCAACCCATCACTATTTAAACTCATAGAGACCAAGAACACACAAGCCACACTGGGCTTAGCAAACAGATTACCACTCTTAGAAGCACATGCAGTAAAGATTTAATCAACTCACTTGTATTCTGGCACAGAGCTGAAGTTGAGCTTTGACTTTATGGAGGCTGTGCATGATTTATCACTCTGTGATCCAAGAACTAACATTTTATACCTGTTTTTAAGTATGATTTCCAGTCTCATGCCAACCAAATACAGCATAACAGCACACTCTGACTATTTTTTGTGCGCTGTACCGCAGTGAGTTCCTAAGTAAGTCCTGCATGTCCTTAATTGTATCTTCTCCCTGAATTATAGCCACCCAGACGCTGGTTCCCTAGAGGATTCTGACTGTTGTGGCAGCACTAATTTAACCACTGACCTCCTAAATGACATTGTCTCTCTTTCTTCATCCAGATTTTTCCACATTCTCATTTGAGCACATATCTCTTCACCATGTTGTTCATCATGTTTCTTTTTTTCCCCCTGGAGAACCCCTGAGCCGAACAAAGATAATCTCGCTGCATTCCTCCGTTTCCTCCTGGTGGGAGGTAGCGCTCTGATTCCAGTGATATGCACATCTTGACTTGCGGCACTGGCCCATCTGGGTTCAATATGCCCCTTGTCACTATGTCATATATGCCTAAACAAATCCTTTGATTTTGGATAATCACAGACTGGAGTGTAATTTTGTATTTTTATCTTAAAGGCAAAATATTCTGCTGTATTTAAACTACCTGTGTTTGAAACTGAGCAGCTTGATTTTAAGATTTGAAATCTAATCATCTGTCTTAAAAAAATCTGAATAGAATTAAGCAAGAAACAGTTGATTGATTATCCTGTGATAGCAATTAAGATAATGTGAACTTTAGATTTCACTTTTTTTTATTCTTTGGACAGTCTTAAGCAAGTATTGGACAGCAAGTATTTTTCTGTTTTCTAATGTTACAGAGAATATGTTCTCAAATTACAGGGTTTTAGTTTATTGCACAGTGTGAATGCTCATTTAAAGGGAGAGCTCATGCAAAAACGAACCTGTAGAACATTTTCATGCAACTAAAAAGGGGTTATTTTAAAATAGAAGCTATAAAGTTGCACTTTTCCAATCAGTGAAAGTGCAGCTGTGGTAATCATTCACATTCTTTTCTTTTTTTTTTTTTTTGGTCACACTTTATTTTAAGGTACAATTATCGCCACCACGGCAAGCAATATCCAAAGCTTTCCCGATGCCAAAAGGGGAGGAGGATGTATTGAGAGAAGACACAGGCCAGGTCAACAGTCACTTTTATAGGCAAAAGAACTTGTCAGTACAGCTGGCTGAGCTTGTCGAGACCTCAAAGAAACAGATTTGCTAAAAGTTGCTCTAGTTCGCTCGAGGTGCCTAATAAGGGGGGCAAAAAAATGTTTTTAGCAGGTGAAAGCTTGTTGGCTCTCCTAATTAATAAAAACATGCTCTACCTTTTCTGCTCTCAAGTTTGTTGTGTAGAATAACAACCGGTCCACTGGACACACACAAACATTGGATAAGTGGGGATTCCAGCCAAGAGGGAAGTGTTGGTGGTCTCCCAAGACGTTTGATGAAGGCGCTCTACCGCAGCAGCTGATATTTGTTTTGATCCCACCGATCTCTTTATCGGTCTCATTTGTAACAAGAAAAAAAAAACAGACTTTTTTAGTTCAGAGAAAACAGTCGTGTCCAGCTAGACAAACCTAACGGGAATGATGTCAGATGTTAAGGGCCGAAAGTAAAGGCACAATAAGAGGGTTCAACAAAGGATATGGGAATGTCACAAATGAATTTCACAACAAATTTGTCACATGTTCCCAAAACAGTGCGAAAATAAACCAGTTTATTATAAAATGGAAGCAAGTCAACTTGAGAAAGTAAGCTCATCAATATGCCAGTCAAATGAAATGTCAGATTTCACCTATCCATCCAACAGTTTTGGACTATAGATAAAACTCAATGCTTCTCCGGTGAGACAGACAAAGAAAAGCTTTTGTGAAAGTTTGAGTAGTTCTGATGTAATGACAGCAGCTCTCCATGCAAATGCTTGTGCGCCGTATCTCTGCGGATCTGATGCCAAGACTACATTTACACTCTATTATATGCAAAAGCAATAGCACCGCATGTTTGAAAATGTGATTTAGTGCCTTTCAGGCAAAAAATAAGACTGAAAATACAAATGAAAAGGTAACAATGTGATAAACTTCAAGACTCATTTCATTCAAAAGCAATGCAATTTAATGAATATGAGGAAATGACACCTCGTTCGTTGAATTTGGTGTCAACAAATGACTGCTGTGTTCAAGCAGGCCACCAATTTCCTTATAGCAGGTTTCATATTAGTCTGTCCTAGCAGCTAAGTTTCAATTGAGCATAGAAAACTGTTACACAGTTTCAGTACGCTGTTTCTTTTAAGCGTGATTTGAAGTCAATCAGTTAGACTGTTGTCTGCACACTGAGGGACACATCCATAAGCTGAATATTTAGCTTCATTTTATATGTCCAATCCATCTCTTACCAGTATAAGGTATTGAAAAAGGACTCGAGGTTTGGCTGGTTAGCATTGTTCAGTTAGCCCCTGCTGGTAGATACCGGAACTACACCATCCCATTACAAAAAGCATTTTCAATTTCACACTTATAAAACGCAATATTGAAATATTGGCAACAATTTCGTACAGGGACCAATTCTGTCTATTAAGTAGATGCTTGTTATTAACATATTGGCGGTTTATTAGTACTTATAAAGTACATATTCTGCATGACCATAATCTACATCTCTAATCCTACCTAAACTTAATTACTAACTATTAATAAGCAGCAAATTAGTAGTTTATTGAGGCAAAAGTCATAGTTAATGGTTTGTTAATAGCAAGAATTGGACCTTAAAATTAAGTGTGATTGAAATATTTAATGCCATTCAAAAGTTTGGGGTCAGTAGGATTTCTTAAAAATAAATGAATAGTTCTATTCAGTAATGAAGCATTGAATTGATCAAAAGTGGGAGTAAAGTTTTATAATGTTCAGAAATGTTCTATTTCGAATAGAATCCTCACACTTTCTGTTCATCAAGAAATCCAGAAACAAATGTATCATGGTTTCCACAAAAGTATTAAGCCGCACAACTGTTTTAAATAATGTTTCTTGAGCACCCAATCAGCATATCAGAATGATTTCTGAAGGATCATGTGACACTAAAGACTGATAGCACATATATGGCTGCTAAAAATTCAGCTTTACCAAAGGAATAGATATATTCAAATAGAAAACAGTTATTTAAAATTGGAATATTATTTCACAGTATTACTCTTCTTACTTTATTTTTGCTCTAATAAATAAATGCAGCCTCGTTGAGCATAAGAGACCACCCCAAACTTTTTATATTTTATTTATTTATTTATTTTTGAATCAATCATTCATTATTGGCTTAAAGGTGTGAAATTTACTATTTTCTATTTTCCCTTCTACTGGCTTTGACATCACATGCTGTCCACTCATTACTCGCCTCAGGTTACAGAAGTCAGTGAAGCCTCCACCTGTTTCCTACATGACTGACATCATCACAGGCCCTCCCATCACATGCCATCATGTCAGCGGCCGTGTGCGACAAGCACATGACAAGCAAACAATGCTCGGACAAGCTATTTGTCTGCGCAGGCAGCGTGGCGTCTCACAGTCTGCGTGAAGACTCTTTCGTCATGTTACATTTCCTCCCTCTCCTCCGTCTCTTCCTTTATCTGTGTCCCTCACTCTCCTCCTCTCGTTCCCTGCAGCTCAATTTCAGTCTCTCTCACATTCTGATTATAATGTTGTTATCTCATTAAAACGACCATCGATGTAAGCGCGAGCGAGCTGGGTTTAGCACACAAGCTGTGTTTACTGCGGTGAAGCTGAGGTATTAGTCATGGAAAGATTAAACTTTATAACTTTTCAGTGATCTAGAACCAAATTCCCACATTCTTTAACCAGTAAGTGTTCGTCTGGACTCAGTCAGGTTGACAGGTCTTTTAAATCGCATTTATGTGCAGTATATCTGTGTGCTGCCTTTAATATTTTCTTTAAACTAAAGTAGAATCATGGCAGTTGGATCTGTTCCATTTAGATTTGCAAAGTATTTCTCTCTTATTTCATTACTTTTTATAGAGAGGACAAATCTTTGCTGGCCTCTGTCGTCAATTACTCTTCAGAGATGGAGTGCTCTTCCAGTGATTCATAGCCTAAACATATCCATTTTTCTACTTCTTCCTTTGAAATACAGCTTTTATAAACTGTTGCTCAGTGAATCTGATCATAAAGAAAGAATTATTTTTATGCTAACAAAAGAAGAGTAAAACATAACAGATGTGAACCATTAGAAGGGAGTTACAGGAACGGTCACAATTCAAGTGGACACGGTGCCAAAGCACCAATGACAGAATACCACAGTGGATCAAAAGCAATAGAATCTTATCATATCATAATGAAAATGAATGATATTCTCACTTGGGTTTCTCAGCAGGACAGTACGTGTTTTCTGAGAAGAGCAGAGCAAGGTTCGATTAGAGAACTGTCTGGCCTTGGGTCTCTTTAGATTTATTTTATGATTATTGACATACATTGGATGGCTGTAAGAAAACCTCAACATGTCCAGCCCAGGCACAAAGCCTTTGTTTGCTCTCTCCCTTCACCAAAAATGGAGCAGAATGTTTATATAAATGTCAGATTATTTATGCAGAAGTGAGCTCTTGCTGACTTGCTGCTTTAACCTTAGAGAGTCAAGAGAGACTCGTCTGTTTGCTGAATATCAAATTCAAAGGTAATTTGTTTGAAACATATTATTCATGTAGCAAGCAAAATCTCAAATACATTTAAAAAAAATGTATTCTCATATATGATTCTCAAAATACTATGGCATGATGTTTTGATTGTAACGCTTCCACTGTTGCTTCTGTAAAGAGCTATTTATTGTAACTGAATAACTTATTCATGAGTTCCCAATGGATTTCACTACACTGTTTAGATTTGGCTTCAGCAATGCTGTTTGTACATGAAGGCTAGTCACTGGTTCTTTTGAGGGGACCCTGCCATTTAGCCTATTTTAATTCTCATGTTGAACGCTCCCCTGAGACGTGTCCCTCCTCATCTCTCTCTGCAGCTCTTAAGGATTATTATTGCAAAAATCTGGATGAAAACAGCAGGATTATCAGCTCACATGTGTGGGCTTTTTTACCACTTCACTTTTAACCGTTTGAGAGCGTGTCACTTGTCAGCTAGTCTGCCAAAGGGATTACAAACTACTTCGTAGACCTCGGTTTATGATCACGTCTCATTAAACTGTGTTCTTCTACAATGCTCCTTTGACATTAATGTAGGTTTACACAGTGCTAATAGAGCTCTCTAATGCTATTTGAGAGCAACAACATCAGGAGAGTGTCTTTCAAACAGTAAGCAACAAGATACTCACAATTTTTTTGTATTTAAACTCAAGGCTATTTTTCCCTTTTTTTTTTCTTTTTTTTTTTCCATCACAATTTTTTCTTTTTTTTACTTTAAACATTCTACATCAAATTGATCAATTTCCATCAAAAAATGAGCACCAAATTAGCATATTAGAATGATTTCTGAAGGATCATTTGACACTGAGGACTGGCATAATAGCTTCTGAAAATTCAGCTTTGCCATCACAAGAATAAACTACATTTTAAATATATTCAAATAGAAAACAGGTACTTAAAACTGTAATAATATTTCACAATATTACGGTTTTTACTGTATTTTCAATCAAATAAAAGCTTTAAAAAATAAAAAATAAAAATCTTCCTGACCCCAAACTTTTGTGTAGATTGTATGCCGTTTTCTAATGCAATGACGTTAGCTGTGTTAAATAGTATAAAAACCTCTGTGTAACCATTTTTAAATGAGCGCAAACTAGCTGGAGCTGCACTTGACATGTTCATTCCTTCCTGACCTCACAGCATATATGACTCATGTCGAATCAGATCATCTGAATAAACTCCAGCCACACTGGGAACATGCTAACCTATTTCTCTGTAGGGAGGAATCTCTGGCATTAAAAATTACGGTGAGGAAATGCGCCCATCGGAGACCTCTAAAGCGTCGCAAAGGGGAGGATGTCACAGCGCTTATTTGCTACAACACTCAGAGGATGTGGCTTACGCACATTTTTAATTATCCTCGTCACCCCGAGTCCGGGCCTCAAATGTGTTTGTGTCTTTGACTTAAATGACTCAAATGAAACCCATTTTTCACAAACAAAAACCCGAACAGTTTTCCTTACGTAAATCAAGTGCGCCGAGCACCCTGCAGCTCTCCTCCCTGTCACTTCTCTCAGAGCCCTTTGGCAGGGGCTTGCAGTAACTTCTGGCCACGTTCTGGAGGAGATCCACCCCTGGTAATTGCGGCCTCCTAATTGCCCAGGCACCGCTGGGCTTTGTGAGGAGAGACAGCGGCCCGTGCTCGCCGACAGCCCCCCCTCTAAATGAATGCCATGTGCTGGGAGTGAACGCCCGAGTGAGTGGCTGTGCCGGAACGTTCTTTGAGGTGGCGCCGTGACGCCTCCGGCTCCATTGCTCCGGCCCCGTGCTGCCAAGAGCAGCATAGTTCAACTCTTGTCTCTCAAGACACACCTCTCTCTCTCTCCTGGTTTATTCTTTCTTTTGGTTTCTTTCGCGCTGTCTGTCTCCATAACACACCCTCTCATTCTCTCGCCCTGTTTTTGTCTTTGGCCATCATCTGTTTCCCTCGAGCTCCTTATTATTATGTTTAAATAATGTACATGGGATGTTGCTGCTCATTAGCAGCAAAGTTTGAGTCTCTCTCTGTCTCTCTCTAGAAACGGGGAATGCCCACCTCGGGAATGCCAGTATATGCCAGCCTCTCTGGATAGACGACCCTGCTGGTTTTTCTCTTCCCTGGCCCTGGCTTCGTCCAGGATTCTCTGATGTCACTCAGAGCGCCTGACATCTGGGAGGCTAGTTAGCACACCAGTGCTTGAAGAGACCATGTGTGTTTGGTGGGAAACCCTCATGCTGCTGTCCAACTCACACACACACACACACAGCACAAGGCTCATTTAAAGGGCCAATCCTCTTGACCACATCTGTTTCCGTTGAGAGGTTTTTGCTATTCTGGATTTGGAAGCAAACACTCAGTTTGTATTAAAATGGTATGGATATTGCTCTACTTTCAAAATTGCACCATAATTGTCCTGCTTCCTCTGCATTTTCTTCATGGAATTTTATATAGACACAAAGTAGATTTTAAGAGGATGTGTGAGGATAGATAGATAGATAGATAGATAGATAGACAGACAGACAGACAGACAGAGAAATCATTACCCTGTGTTGAATTTCTTTGAATTTCTATTCTATTCTATTCTATTCTAACAACACACAGTGGCAAAAAGGTAGCTGAAAAAACTCACCTTAAAAGGGTCCAATATAGTCAGAAACAATGCAGTGATCTCTGATGAGTTCAGAGGTAAACCCAGAGTTGCGTAATGTGAGCGAAGGTGTTGGAAAATATAACTTTCATACCTCATCATGCATCATGGGAAATAGTATGACTAAAATATGTGTTCTCATTGTTGTATAAATGGGGGATTTTTGACAGAGAGACTCGCCAACATGTTTTACTCCTTCCCAAAAATCTTTACGAGATAGGTGCATTTTTTCCCAGGCTAGAACAACAGCCTGTTCCCTGTGGAACTGAGTGACTGACTGTAAGTCACACACACACACACACACACACACACACAACACCACACACACAGTCAGTAGCTGTGGATTTAAAACCCACCATCTGTTCTTTTGTGTACTCTTTGTGAATGCATTAAAACCAGCATTAAAGGCTTATTAGA
>NW_015647952.1:831711-832217 GCF_001515625.1 Sinocyclocheilus rhinocerous
TGTGTGTGTGTGTGTGTGTGTGTGTGTGTGTGTGTGTGTGTCCATTTCAAACACATTAGTTGTTGATAGAACATTTTAGTGGCATGTTTCCTGTGAAACACCTTTGATAATCTAGTCATTAGTATATTTTACATTAGTGGTGACCCAACACAGTTCCACAATTAATTATTGTAGCAAAGTAAGCTAAAAATAATTAAAAAGTATTGTTGTAACATTTTTTATGATACACATTGAATAGGAAATTTGACTACTACTATTACTACTACTACTACTACTAATAATAATAATAAGAAGAAGAATGTTTCCTTACTGTCCATTATCAGAACCAACCTGTGACCCATTTTGGGTCAGGAATGACCAGTTGCGAACCACTGATCTATTCTATTCTATTCTATTCTATTCTATTCTGCTATGCCCCAAGTTTCTATTATTGACTTCTCGAGTTAAAAATTTTTTTTTTTTTTCTGCAATCACAGATGTGCAGGACTGTGCATATGTGTGTGTGC
>NW_015647952.1:833869-869119 GCF_001515625.1 Sinocyclocheilus rhinocerous
CAATCACAGATGTGCAGGACTGTGCATGTGTGTGTGTGCACACATGCAAACGCTACCGTCTGCGCTGCACCTGAGCAGCACTTAATGAACGGAAACCTTGTAAAATTATCTTTGTTACAGGCACTCAAATAAAAGCACTGCCTTCCAAATTTCAGTAATTTCATCCTGCCAAAGGCAATGCAGTCCCTCTGCAGCCTCTCCTTTTCATCATCCTTAAATCAAGCCTTTCAAATCTGATTAGAGATATCCCTCCGATGAACGTATACAAATGAAACGTTTGATGAAATCTTGTGCGGCCCTTCTGACTCAGAATTTTCATACGCACGTTTATCTCTCTCGACACCCAAGAGAAGTCAAGAAAATGTTGAGCACACATTTCTAGGCAGGATCATTTGGGGCAATTACAAACACATGGCACCGAAGGGAGGAATAAATTGTAATTTGAGTGTATTGGCTGAAAGCACAGAAAGCATTTCAGGAGACGCTATACCTGCAGATATGCTAGATATGAAAGATTTCTCTGAATTGTTGCTTTGAACATTTTTTACTAATGTCACATGCATTTGGCAGCTCATTGAGTGACTTGCCGGTTTATCTTTACCACTTTAGCAGTGTTTATTTTGACTCCATCATTCCTGCTCTAATGTTGACAGAATCAAACTTCAACCAAACGGTGCCACAAGATGAGGTAAAGGCCTTTCGCACTCATGCTGCATTCTAAACCAGAATGAGAGCCAGAGAGAGGGACGCCACATCTGGATCTCTCTCCTTGTGAAATTAGTTCAAAGACTCACAGCTCCTTGATTATTTAAACATTGTTCAAGCCAATTGAGGCGCCTTCTTTTCAGAGGGGATGGAACTGTATAAAAATACACCGCAGTCACTTCAACACCCCTGTAAGAGCAGGGAAAAGAGGGGGGAGCGGAAAAAAAGAGAGAGGCTCCATACGGAGGACTTCTGTGGGCAGCGTGTGTTTGCTTTGAATCCTCTCAAGACATCACGTCGCTTCGGGGAGCCTTTTGACTTGCTCTTTACTCTTTGCGTGAGGCTTTGATGTGGTCTGGATGAGGGTTATGTAAATCAAACCCATAAAATGCCGAATCGCGCTCTAGATTTGAGCCTCTACAATGCTGTTGTGGCGTATGGAACATTAGAACAGATTGTAATGAATTACAAGCGAGCAAACCTCGCCCAAGACGAAAACCGAGACCGTTAGCGGCGCATAAAGACGCAGAAAGTTTGTGACACCGTTGTTTGTTTGTGTTAACGAGATGTGACGCCAGCTCCGGCTGATTTCCAAAAGTACAAATTCGGTTGAACCGAAGTGGGCTATTTTAGGGCCACGGTTCGAAAGTCTGTCGCTACTTCAATGTGGGAAAAGTTTGTCCTCTGTACTCCCCTGTCGCCTGATGCATTCCAACTCGACAAGTCGAAGAGTGTGAGGAAGTGTGGTCTAAAAATGTGTATTAATGTGTAGTATGTTGACACAAGGGATTTAGAAACGTGAGAGTCAAGCCATCACTGTTCAAACAGGTCAGTGTCACTATCTCACACACACATAGAGCGCAGGAAGACTTCCTCCTCGGCCCTCTCTCTCTCTCCCTGCCTCGCTTGTATCAGAGGAATGGCATTCCTGAGCCATTTCATTGCAGAACAGGAAGTGGGTCCGGGGCCAAAAATGATTAGGGGCTGGGGAAAACATAACATCCCCAGTGCCTGAGTGCTTTGGTGGGAGTTTTGTGGCCTGACACTGTGTCAAACACATGTGAGATAGCAGTCCCAACACTTAAGAGACCAGACCCAAGGCGCTCTGGCTGCGGTACCTGACTCCCACCCTGAGAAAGCAGCCATAGTCTGAGCATTGGGGGATTCTACCCAAACAGGGAATTGTAGGAATCAAAACTGTGCTGTTGATTTAGTAATAACAATATGTTGAATGCGTCTCAGTGTTTTACAGTAGAAATGTGGTGTTATTGAGATATATTGGGCAATATGTAATTGCTAGGCAAGTATTCCTCCTCAAAAGGAGAAGAAAAAACTATATTGTCTTGAATACGCTCTGAACTGTGGAGATGAATTCAGTCTTTTGTTACTTTAACAAAACCTCAGTGCTATAAAAGTTGAAAATAACCTGCTCACAGATATAACATCTTACGCTTCCAAAGCCAAAACAACATCAGTCGAACGTAAACGCTTTGCATATACGTGATGGAATACCAGGAGCTCAAGCGATTTGACATTTGACTTGTGTTTCCCGCGCAGTTTGGGATTATGCCCCATCCAGATCCACTTGGCAGGATGTGTGCCTCAGTTATTAATATTCCACCAGAGCTTAGAGAAAATAAACTCCCTGTCAGAGTGTGTTGCCATAGCATCTGTGGCTGCCGCAGAAGTCAAACTTTATTTGGCAGGTCCAAAATGGCTCCGCATGGCTCATTGTTCTCAATGGCTTCATTTTACAAAGAGGCCCCTTTTCAGTCGACGTCAAATTTCCGTTTATTTGCTCTCTACATTAATCATGTCTTTTATGAACAGAACATAACTTTTTTGTCTTGTTTTTTCAGAAGAGGAAGAAAGGCCAGCAAAACAGGAAGTTTCTTGCAGGGCATGAGACAAAGAATCAAGCATTTTTAGCAAATAAAATATAAAGCGGTGCTTTGCGGTCCCGCTGGTTTTAGCCTATTTTGCTTATTTCAAGCATGTCCATATTCTTCCTGCCTACCCAAATTGAGTAATGATAGATTAGGCATATTTACTGCAATCAATTAACTATTGATGATCTCGGAATATTACATTTCCATGCAGAATCTCCCCATAGTATGGCACTGCAGTTTTGTCCTATACAAAATAATCATACAGTAGTTTACATACACTACAGTTAAAAAGTTCAAACGCTTAGTAAAACATATTAAAATGGGAAATCATTATTTTAAATTGCAATATTTCATAATTTGTAATAAAAAAAAATGCAGCCTTGGTGAGCATAACAGAAAAAAATATTATCAACCCCAAACTTTTGAATGATAGTGTATGCATGTACATGCATTGTATTAATGCTATATACAGTATGTACAGTTGTGGTTCTGTGCAGATAATTGGTCAAATAAGAAGGAAACAGCTACATCTGAAACAAAAGCAACACTTTCCATGATTTATTAATGTTGGAATGCATGCTGGAAACTGGGGTCCTCAGTACACAGGTCAATGCAGTTATTGTACAGTGAATTGTGCAACTGTAGACTGGGTTTTTTAAATGTACTGTTAGTTTCTTTGGATACTTAGTTTCACTGTATAACTATATACTGGATAATAGCATTCATAAATCAAAATGTAATTATTTATTATAAGTAAAGTAGTATATAGTCAAATAGATATGCGAAGTAAGCTAAACAGCATGATGGTGAGAGGAGCTTCAATAAAGAAGGACAAGGATTTCCAAGTGTCTCAGGCAGGCCAAATGTATTGTTCTTTCTATGAGACAGGCTGAAGTAGTCAGGAGCCAAGGAATACACTTTATAGACACAAATACTCATAAATTGGGAATGTCACCTTAAAGTCGGGGTATTTTTATTATTGTTGGTGGAGCTGTTGAGAGCCTCTGATAGTTTATTCTCAGAGACTCCAGCCGTTCCCAAGTCCAGGAATCCACCGTGTTCCTTCTGCCTCTGTGTGAGGGGATGTCAGGGTGCCAGGGGGCACTCACTAGACCTTGGGGTGATTGATGGCTAATGGTTAACCTATCTGCACACAGGACAGGATTATGTTGGCTTTCATTCGAAAGATTAAATTCACTTCTGTCACAAAATAGTTTTGTTTTGTAAAAGCGGATACTTAGAGTGAAGGTATTATACTAGACAGTTTAATGAATGCTGCTAAAAGTGGTGAGAACTGCTTTTCTTGCCAGCAGTGATTCTGTGGAAGGTTTGATGTCATTAAAAATTGTGGTTGCACATTTTTTATGATTTGCCCACTTAGATGTTTGACTGAGTTTGTTGTGGTTGACTAATTTAATCGGCAAGACTTTTGTGTCTAAAATATAACAATGGCACTTATAATGGCATATGTTTTTTACATTTCTATAGAAACTAAATGAGTCACTCTAGGCACGGCATAGATAGATGGATAGATGGATAGATACTGTTTATTTGTACTCTAACAAAACATAACCATGAGTGCAACATAAACTAAAAAATTTACACAGGTTTTTGCACAGGTTTATGGTTCATTCGGTGATCAAAAAAGCAGTATCTAGCTGATTTTCCCTTGCTGCCAAGTGGGATAGGGGCAACAGACAAAGGAAACATTCATATATTCCAATTAGATTTGACACACTTCACTGGCTCCAGTGTGTATGGGGGTCGGAAGGTCCATTTGCTGTCTGTTTTCCATTTTTGTTGGTGTCTGCAAATTAACAGAGAATGAGTGTGTTGCGTTTTTATTTTACCTCTTTAATTATGAGTGTTTGAAATGCGTGCACACACATAACAGCCTTTCGTCATTTGTAGTGAAGGAGTCTTGGCTAGAAATATAGAACATGTGTTTACTGTTGACCAGTTCAAACAATGTACTCTGGTATATTTATTAGCCTAAATGTTTTGAGATACATACACTGTGAAATAAATGTTCACCATTTATCAATCATTTGTACTTCACCAAATTCTCAAAGTCACAACAAAGAGGTGATCCAACATTTGTGTATAAAGTTTACACATACATTTTTGAGTATTTGGGTAGATACTGAAAGACAGTTTATTATTATTATATTATTAAAAAGTGGATATAGTTAATGTTGTTGTTCGGACCATGAGTCATATTATGTGGGGAGTGAATTGTTATTTTTATAATTATAATACATGTAACTCGATTATCATATTGCTGTTCCCACTATTTTATAAAGCAATAAACCCCTCAAACACCTGCATTACAGTGATTTTTACCACTCTGCTTTCTGTTATGCCTAGGAACAGCCCTCTTTCATGGTAGAGTCATTGTAATGCACATCCTCTCACAGCTTTCTGATTTTAGTGATATCAGGATTTCATTAGTTATTTGCACTTATATGACTGACTTTAATTATCATAAATCAAAATGTATGAAATATAAGTGAAACACTGTAACTTTATTATATTCTTTACCTTTTTTTAAAATGTCAAATTTGGTTAATGCTAACTGCAATGTTAAATGCAATTGCAAAAAACATCTAATTAATCAAATTAATTAGAAATACAATACAATCAACTAGTATTCAACAAAGCTAAAAAAAAAAGATTTCTAATTGTGTACGTCTCTAAATGCTATCAATATGTTTAATACAAATGTATTGTTATAAAATGCACATGTGCTAGAACCACTTTGCATTTGAATACCTATGAGTACTAATGAGGTCACTTTGGAGTGCCACAGTAACTGACTCTTAATTAAGGACATTTTACTAACAAGCAACCTTGGCCAGTTTCATTTGAAGGCAGAGGAGGTGGAGATCATTCCTCTCTACCTCTCTAGTTCAGCTCTCATTCTCTGGGCCCTGCAGTTAACGTGGCGGTGTTTCTCAAAACAGTAACTCAAACCTTTTTTTGTGCTGTAAGCAGCCTCGCTTCAAATAAGGTAGACCACAGACCAATGCTGTCAACTCCACACAGGTTTGTCAAATGTCAGCCAAGCCACGGTGCCGCTTTCAAAAGGACCACAGCTCAAATTATATGTCAGATGAGAAGTCTTAAAACTGTTGACGAAAAAAATGAGGAGAAGAGGCTTATTTGGTCCGGACTGTTTTATTTTTCAGTCCTGTTTTGGGAAGCCTCCCTCAAATACCTGTGGAGGCCAGAGATGAGGGACTAACTACAAAACCTCGAGTGTGCTCAGCAGACCAAATTTTAGACAATCGACTGTGCTTTATGTCAAAAGGTACCGATTTCAAAACCGCAGCTGTGCATAAACATGCGATTTAGTGGAAATGACAACTTAACTACTTTCCATCATTTTTCTCTTGATACATTGCCATTTGTGCCTGTTGATTAGGCACATGGATAAGTCTATGAATGATGCCATATTTCAAAGTGACAAGTGTACATAGTCAGCTCCAATCATATCATGTTATGTGACCGTATTTCACAGTGAATTGACATTTGGAGACAAAATTCAAAAACACTGAGCCTTACATTGATCAATTGTTGTGCAATGGAGTTCAGAAAATGCATTAGAAAAAGAACATGACAATTTGAATTTGACAGCTTACAAGCAGTGCAGCAGTAGTTTGACATGTTGCAAAAACAGCCAGAGGAGTACAAATTAGTGGCCGTACTGTGTTCGTGGACTGAAACCTCAGTCACATATACAGTGAGTTGAGAAAACACATGGATGTCCAGAGGAGCCGACCAAAAGTGTGGTAAAGATCGGTTGGTCTGAGCACTGAGCTGTCGTGGAGAAAGTTCAAACCTCAGTGCTTTCACATTCTCAACAGCCTATAGTGCGGCGTGAGCCCGTCCACCGCCCCGTTCACCACTGTATCAACACACCGTACGACTGTATACTCAGGGCTCAGGAGGCCATGAAATTATAAAAATGAGTATCAACTACTGGATTCTATATCAAGCGCATTCTCCACAGCCCTTGAGCAAATAAAGGCCCTAATATCTTTTTCTTGGAAAGGGTTTCTCCTTTTGTCTGCTGACGCCAGGGAGCTTTTCGCAACAGGGTGAGGGAAGCAGGAATATGAGGTCACGGGGCCTGCGTGTATGGGTGTGACTGGTAGGAGGCATCAGAGGCTTGCTATCGTGTTCCATGTGAGAGGTTCCTGCATTCCAGGATTGAGGCTGAGGTCTGGCACATGGACACTCAGTTAATTTTACTCTCCATGCTTATTTCACTTGGCAGGCTGTCTGAGGATCTCAAATGTGATTGCTGACCATGATGGTTAGCATCCTTTGACCGCTGTTTTCAAGTGAGTTTTCAAGCTTTCTATCAACCTGATTGTTTGAGTGGTGAATATCAAGCAAGCGGTTTCAAGGTGGTTAAGATATATATCCAGGGTCATGCTTTTTTAAGAAGAGTCACACAATTGATTTATATTTGTGTCACTTTTGCTTGGACTGTATGCTAACTGCTAGCATAGTACGATTTTTTTTAAACAACTGACTAACTTGCAAAGCCATTAATAAATGATAGATAGATAGACAGACAGACAGACAGACAGATAGTTTACAATGTTTAACAATACATACTATTTATTCAAAATAGGCTATATTAAGTGGATTACAGCTAAATGTTACAACATCTGTGGAACTGATTTTTCCATCACAACACAAACCAACACATGCATACACACATGTCCTCAGATGAGCTTGTAATTCCATGGATAAATGCTTTTAAAAAGCTAAGTTATATATTTATTTATTTCTCTTCACTATCTGCAGGAAGCTTACAGTAATCTGATAATATCTTCAGCATCTGAGCGGTTCAGGACCATACATCGCTTTCTGCCTATCACCCTCCAAACATAATGCAGGTACGTTGTAAACATATCCAGTCACGCAGCATCTAGTAGGATTTAATCTGAGTGCGGAGAGGACATTGGTAAATCCTGACCTCTTGGTTCATCCTCGCAGGCCCCACTGATCTGTAACACTGCTCTGAGATCAGGCATGTTGAGACCATTGTGTATCCCTGAACAGATGTCTTTCTTCTGGTCCTGGTACTGAGGGAACGAATATTTGTTGTCACAATTTCCGAGGCGCAAAAAGGTTAAAACAAGCCATAAATCCATGTAATGCCTCCAAAAGCCACAAATCTGGAATTGCACATCTATTTGGCAGATGTTGGAATAAAGTGATGCAGAAAAAAAAGCACAGGGAAAATGTGGGAAGCATATTTCCTTTATTTGGTGGCTTGTTTAGATGGAGTACTGCTCTACCCTTGTGAAAAAGAAGTGTGCTTAATTATATTAAAAGTGTACTTTTTGTGTACTTCAAATATTAAAAGTATACTTTTTAAAAAGTGCACTTGCAGATAATATAATATAATTTAAATTAAAGGCCACTTAAGTGTACTTAAAGAGAGTACACTTTAATGACAATAGGTCTTAACATACTTAAGTGCACTTTTTAAAAATGCACTTTATAATAATGTCTAATTAAGTATTACTTAAACATACATTTTACATACTTTTATTGTGTTTTAAATAACTACACTTATTTTGATATATTTATCAATACACTAAATCACATGTAAAATAATTGATTTTCATTTCAACTTAAGTGTGTTCTCCAAAATTACATTTGTTGATGTATTTTAAATGTATTTAGTCTAATATATACTATGTGCATTAATGCACTTGAAATGTATTTTTCTTCTAAACTTCAATACACTTTCTTATACAGTATACTCCAATAAAACTTATTGTTGAAATTTTCATCATCAGCTCCTGCACTATGAACTCTGTGAAGTTTAATTTTCTACATAATAGTTGACACAGTGTCATTTATGAGAGTACTGCATTTGTATGTAATAGTACTGTACTTTACATCTGTGTAAAGAATACTTTCAATATCATTATGTTGTTCTAAGTCACTGAAACACACATTTAATTGCATTAATTGCAAGCAAAAGTTTAACAAATCTAAACAAAAGTAATTTGCATTCAAATACATTTGATTTTAATTAAACTAGGCTACACTGCACTGTAAAAGATGACTGACTTTTAGTTAGGTAAATTAGTCATGAATGAGTCTAACCATAGTCTTTGGTCTAACTACACAATGAATTATAACAACTTTAACTTGAACAGAAATGGAAAGCTTGAAATAACATGTAACCACGCACAAAGTATCTCTTTTGTTTAATGCGTATGTGCCAAAAGTACTACGTCATGATGGTGCACTACTTCAGCAGAGTTTGAAAAATGTACTGTCCGCCATTGTTTCTGTAATTGCGATGCGTGAGGGAACTTTGCTCATCAAATAAGAAGAGAACAAAGGAGCGCCACGTTTGGATGATTACAGAAGAGACTTTATGTACTGCAGATAATGAGTCAAGTAAGTATATCTTGATATAAGCTTTCTTTATTCTTGCCATTCGTGCGGCTTTCACCGTAACCCGCCAGTTCTTGCAATCTCAGGACTAGGGAGGTGAATTAATCGTGTCCTATAATTTATCTATGATTGCATTGTTATATCGGAATGTGATTGCGTGTGTGGACCAAGAAATTTGGCCGCTGAAAATACAATATTTTATTTTAACTAAACGATTTAAAATTCAATTTAACGGTACTGAACAAAATTAAAAAGATCCGATCTTGTAATATTTAATGTATATAATCGATTTTATAACCATCAGTAATATTTAATATATCAGCCACCTCTAGAAATAATGTTGTTTTGTTTTTGTTTTATTATCCTTTTGCATTTGAAGAGCGAGATGTTCCGTTACTGCTTGTGTTTGTAATATGTAATATTTTTTGTACTTATCTGGAATTATTCATTCATTTTGCAGAATCAGTACAGATTTGTTTCTGGAGATACAGTGTGGAATTCACTCAACTGAACCATTTATAATGACTGGATATATTTTATAACAATTGTTGTTCTTCTGGTTTTTTCTTTTTTTTTCCCTCAAGGTATTTTTTTCTGACTTTCCTGCCTCTTTGGAACATTTCCGTTCAAACATACTGTGGAGAGATGGTGTGCAGCTTCATGACATTTGAATTTTTACTGCAGATGGAGAGCTCCTGCGACATTGACAAACAGCACTTCCCAGCAAGTTCATTTGGAGTTCTTTTTTTTTTTTTTATTAATTAATTATTTATTTAGTCAAACTTGCATTCACTAATGCTGGAGTAAGATTTTAGAAGAAACCTTTCGGTCCTGTTTAATGTTGGTGCTAGTAAAGGTTTGAGAATTTATTAAGCCGGGATTAGGCCATAGTTCAATTAGGACATTTAAGTAATTTTCATTAACATGCCTTAGAAAAAAACATTACTGGTGTGCATCTTGAGACACAACAAAGGCATTGATATTTTTATAGATCAGTCAGTGCAAGTTTCTTTCAGATGAAACAGCTCAGAATTACATTTTAGTCTGGGGCTGGTCTTAAGCTTTGTCTGTGAAACTGGTCTCTTTTGTTCTACAATGAATGATAATTTTGTATTTTTTTTTTTTCTATTAAGTGTTTGTGTGTTAGTAGTCTTATACGTTATGGGGACCAAATGACTCCACAAGGATAGTAATACCAGTAAATTTGGACCTTGTGGACATTTTTAGGTCCCCAATGAGGAAACAGGCTTATACATCATACAGAATGATGTTTTCTATGATGGCGAGATTAGGTACTTTTGTATGTAAGTGATTTTGCATTGTTCTCCAGACTCTTTCTAATAAGTGAGTTAAAGTGTTGTAACTGTGTATAGTGTTGGGTTTGTCTTGTGCATCAGCAAAAAAGGTTTTGTGTAATTGTTTTAGAGATTGTTTTGTCAATAAATGTAGAACGTTTTCCATTTTGTGTTTGTGTTGATTGTAACTGGTAATTAAGAGATTTTTTAAATAAAAATTTAAATATACTAAATTTCAACTTCATTGCCAGGGATATATGACACTGAAGTACATTGAAATTACATTGAAGTATATTTTAGTTGACATTATTTGCTTATTCAGAAGTACATATTTACCATATTTCAAAGTACATATAAAATATACTAAAGTCCCACTTAAGTGGTTCAAAAATATCACGCAAAAGTTCAACTAATTGCATTTAATGTAATTTTAAACTGTAGTATTTTTTAAATCAATTACAGATAATATGCATTTAGGTGGTCGAAAACATTACATTTAATTCACTCTTAAGTGTATTGTTAACTGATATTAAAGTATATTTTAGTTAACATTAATTGCTTGTCAGTACATTAGTAGTACACTTTTACCATATTCAAAGTCCCTTTAAGGCAAGTCATGTCACTCGGCGGCCATCTTTGAAAAGTCTCTAGGGCATGCAAGTGCAACTCCTATTTCTTTGAATGGGGAAACATCAAATACTCCAAAACTGTTCACTAAGCTTACGATTAAATTTCATATTTGAAATCACCAAATAAATCTTACAACAACTGTGTCATAAATTTTGTTTCTTTTGCTCAAATAACGTTATAAAATGCTTATTTTTCAGGCTAGATCAGCCAGTGCGCATGCGCAGTCCTAAGCGCACGTCTCAGATCGCTGACTGTTTCTATAGCAACTGACTTCTAACGGCAGCTGCAGTGACATGCTGACTTTAGCGATTGTCTCTTTCATTCAAAAGGCGGGGCTTCCTGCGATTGAGCGGCCATATTGAGCGTTGCATTTTTCCCCATTCAAAACTATACGAGTGACACGTCTTGTGTATTCTATAGTCTTTGCCATATTTTAAAGACCCTAGAAGCAATTATGAAAGTACATATAAAGATGTACTAAAAAGTTCCACTTAAGTGGTTTAAAAAAAAATCACTCAAAAGGTCAACTTATTGCATTTAATATAACTTTAAATATGTGATACTTTTGAAATTAATTACAAATACAATGTACTTAAGCGGCGAAAAAATTACATTTAATTTGCACTTAAGTGTGTTCTTTTAAAGTATATTATTTCCACAACAAGTACACTTTATAAAAGTATACTTAAGTGCACTTCTTTTTCACAAGGCTATAGCAATATTTTAAAGTGAAAAAAATTATGCATTAAGGTATTTAAAAGAGTGAAGTCTGTGGTTAATTATACATTTCTGTCAATTGAGAACCTTTCATGCTTTAACAACCAAGAAGACCGTATTTATGTAAAACACTGGTGAAAGGGAAGATATACATGTGCCTTAATAATCACATCAGCCGTAAGGGGAAATGCAACATTTTAGCCATCTGTTAATGACCTTGTTGCTCTGGAAGAATAATAGCATTACATCTCCGACATTTCAGTAACAAAGACAGCGATCATCTCCACTGAGTGAAAAGAGTGGAAAGTGATCCATGAACTGGAAAGCTCCCTCAGCACTGTTAAATTAAATGAGTTTAAACTTTTATGAAAGAGAGACACCAAATTATAGCTGAAATACTTTCATTGACAACATATAATTTAAAATTCACCAAGGAGATGTCTCCGCTGCCAAAGAGTGCGGTTTTCTTTTGAATGTTTTTCGCATAAGACAGGCTGCAATTATTCAATCCCAGTGAAATGTCACTGATGTTTTTAAACAGACATGCGCCTCTAACCTCAATTAATCAGCCCGGTTCATTTTGTAGAGTTTTTACCACGTTCATTCAGGTTGTTTTGAGTTACATTTGAAGAGAGGAGCCTCAAATCCTTCCAAAGGCAAAATAATGGAACAATAATCATATCAAATTTGTGGTGAGACGCTGCCAGTGTACGTAGAGGGTATGCTTATTTCAGCCTAAAGTAATTCAATACTCTTCCAGTTAATTGGTGGATTCATTAAAGAGTCATTTCACCTAAACAGGAATTGTGAAGCATTTTCCAAAAAGGCT
Organism: Sinocyclocheilus rhinocerous; assembly: GCF_001515625.1. Classification (NCBI taxonomy): domain Eukaryota; kingdom Metazoa; phylum Chordata; class Actinopteri; order Cypriniformes; family Cyprinidae; genus Sinocyclocheilus; species Sinocyclocheilus rhinocerous. The sequence goes on from NW_015647952.1 coordinate 846,367, forward strand.
GCTCAACTGATAGTTTTAAGGTTCATAGCTACATTTGTGTAGTTTCTGGATGTGCCAACAAATCCCTTTGTTTTCAGATGGTGTCAAACTAGGAGAACAAATAAGCAATGTTTGGTGTAGCAGTGTACTCATTTGAAATTTTCAAGGAATATTCTGGGTTAAGCTCAATCGAAACTATTTGTGGCATAACGACAAAAATTCACTTTCACTTGTCCATCCTTGTCTTAATAAAATCATAGTGGGGTTCACAGTGAGGCAATTACAATGGAAGTGAATGGGGCCAATCCATAAACTTTAAAATACTCCCATTTCAATAGTTTTGTGACCCTAGATGAATGGATGTTTCAACAGGATATCCACAAGACAAACTTTGTGTTAACATGATTTTTAGTGGGAAAATAAATCACTTACTAACCATCTGTGTAAATCTATATTCAATTAAACAACTTTGATGCCATGACAGCAGAATGGCTGAAACTCTAAAATGATTCTAAAAATGAAAAGAAAAACTTGTAGCTCAAATAATACTCAGAAGAATAATGTAAATGCTTTTATTAAATTATTAAATTCAAATTCATCCTTTGATGCACAACTTTAAAAAAATGGCCCCATTCATTTCACTGTGATATCATGTTGTGGTTAAAACAATAACAATGGTAAAAAACAATGGTCAAACAATATCATGTTTGTTGTTAAAAAAAGAAAAAAAAGAAAAGAAAACTGCCCCAGTCATTTCACTGTAATATCATGTTGTGGTTGTTGTTTAAAAAAAAAAAAGGGGACAAGTCAAAATTATTTATTGTGATAATCAACATAATTCTAGAAATGCTGTCAATTGAGCTTAACTTGTATTGAACCCAGAATATTCCTTTAAGGAAAATTCAAACAGCAGGGAATGCACATCAGCTGCACTAGACAAATTATTCTGCATAAATACTAAGGTTTAAATGTTGAATTATGGCACTGAAACCCAGATTAAACTAGTCCTTAGTATAAATGTGATTTTGGGAGCTCACCCTACTTGGCTCACATCCATGGTGACTGTCACCTCGTTGTGAATTGCAGGGTATCCCCTTTACATGTAGCAGTGTAAACTCTCACTCTTTACAGATAGTCCAGCATGCTTCACTCCACTATTTTAAATTCACACATCTCACTGACTGCTTGCCATTGGCAGCATTAACCTTGTCTCTTGAGCTGTATGAGTCTTCTGGTGGACTCAGTCTCAACTGAAATTCTAATGGAATGGAATCTGATTGGTTGTGGCTGTCCTGAAGTTTTAAATGACAAAACCAAAATCCTTGCCTCAGGATTAGAATCATCATCCCTTCAGCGTGCTGACTATGATATCAAAGCGGTGAGTGATGACAGGATGCCTTCTGAGACAGAAAGGACATTGGAAAACATACTTTTAATATTAGTGTGTCTCTTCAACTATGGCCTCTTTTATGTTCCAGGCTGTCACAAAGCAAGGCCAAACACAACAGGTAAGTGCAAAACAGGATGGTTTATTGACTGGTTAAGCAGAAGAATGGAACGGGTGAGGTAAAGGCTGGTGAGTGTCAACACAGTGAATGATTCCAGGGTTCATATCTGAGTTCTGATGGGGTGTAACATATGCCGGTTTCGTGGAGATTGTGGAACAGATTCCAAGGAGTCGTGGAGAATCGCGGTAGGAACAGAGGGTAAGTCTTTCTAGGAGAATTCCGTAAAGAGAGTCCAGAACAGTCCATAGGAGTGAACGGTAGACCGGACAGAATCGCGGTAGGAACAGAGGGTAAGTCTTTCTAGGAGAATTCCGTAGAGAGAGTCCAGAACAGTCCATAGGAGTGAACGGTAGACCGGACAGTGAATGACTGTGATGTGTGTGTACTTGTAGTGTGGCTTGATTGGTGACAGCAGGTGCAGGTGATCAGAACTCAGGTGACTGTGATCGGGTGATTATCCTGGATGGTGACTGAAGTGACTGAGATGACTCCCTGACACAAGCATTGATTTTTATTTAAACTAGCAGATTTTTTTTTTTTTTTTACATTTAGAACTTTTCTCTCGCTCTCTCTTTTGAAGTTTTAAAACTTGGAAACTTTTTTATCATGCTTTCATCATTTATTTTTGTTACTTTTAAAGTGCCTTTTAGATTTTATTATTTTGCCCTTGTACCAAACCCAAACTTTTAATATTAAAATATGATCCATCATATTTAATAAAATATATTAACCATCTTAATAATTATTATACAATTCATATACATTTTTACATCAATTCTAATTTATGTACAATTTGCATGTCTTAGCTGAAGCATCATACCATCATGTCCAACATGTTTTCAAAGTTTGAAATATGAAACATGTTTCATATGAAAACAAAGAAAAATAAAGGTAAAATCACTGTTATTATGTTTTTAATCAAGCTGTAATTTTAAATTGGGAAATACAAATGAAAATATTATAAAGTTTAATAATATATTTGTTTAATACATACTTTTAAAATATTATACAATTAAAATATGTATGATACCATAATGCTATCTCTCCAGTTGCCTTTAGAAAAAAACAGAGCTGATGCTTTTTTCCATAAACTTATTAGGAAAGTTGTCATTTCCACCATAAACACAATGCATCATTTTAGAGGAATCAGTTGGTTCAGGGAAAAAAAAAAGAGTTTTCATGTGATACATTGTAAATCCATTGTTAGAGACAGTGTGAAAAGTGTATACAGTTGAAGAAACACCCATGATTGTGGTTTAAGCATGTGGTTTGGTAGGCTACTTGTGCTATTTTGTATCTCTAATGCAACTATTTAGTATGAACCATATTTTTGAATGAGTTTTACTCTTACTATGGGATGACTTGTTCATGAGCTGAAAAATGTTGGCACACACCCTCGTGAAGCTCTACAATACGATAACCCTGGAGATCGATGAGGAGGTCACACTGAACTCTACACTAAAAAAAAAAAACATTTTTATCCATGGTTGTCTTGACCGGCTGTTCAATTTCAGCATGATATGTCTGGCCCCAGCTCACCGACAGCAATATGCCCAGAACATCTGTATCAGCATACTGAACACTTCTTGTATCTGACCGGATTAGTTCAGATGTTCCCAGGAACAAGAGCCCGTGCTCTGGAACTGCCAACACAGGTGGCGTCCTGCTCTCAATCCAGTCCTAAAACGGCTTTACAGCTGCCCGTCAGAAATAAAAAAAGAGGAGGCAAAAACATCTGTCCGGAGATTGCTTTTTTAAGACTGATTAATGAAAATAAAGCTGCTCCACCAAATCCTCTACCTTGTCGGAGTAGTTTTTCCAAGTTGAATGTCCATGTGGTGAGATAAAAAAAAATGTCAGGAGTGAAGAGTCTTGTAAGCCTGGGCTAAATCCTCGGCCCGCTGGCTTAATGTGTGACTGTCTGCTGCTGTAAGGTGTATTAGAGGTCATATAAATGCTGTATATTGGTGCTTTTTTCAGTTGTTTCAATGTTGATGTGTTGTTGCTATTGTCTTTGGCTGGAGAGATCTGATACCATTGTTTTTTTTTTCGTTGAGAACATAACCAATGCGTTTTTATTTGCAGAAACATAGCTCACTGTGTTTGGTTTAATGTATTGTTGATGATTGGCACTCTTAAAGTCTCTCACGCACATACTAAAGCTGTGAAAGTATGTTGAACATAATTACATTTATTTAACATAGAAAATTACACAAAGTAATTTGCAGTCTTTGTATGGTGGAATTTAAATATCATTGAATTCCCTCTAAATGCATTAAAAGTGAATGTGCTACATTTTGAAAGCAAAAAAAAAAAGTAGCAATTGGGACTCAATTTTAGCAGATTCAAAATAATCATGATTATTTTATTTTGTATGTATGTTTGCAGTTTGTAAACTGGCTGCTACTTTTACATTATTAAAAAAAAAAATCATCAGGGTTTAGGGGTTTTCGAACTTTATAAGCCAGCTGTTCTCTCTCAGGTCTTCTGTACAAGAAGGCCATCAGGTTGTTTCTGGTTTATTCATCACTGGTTCTTTGGAGAGTTGTTTTAATGTTCTGAGTTCTCCTTAAGAGAACATGCTGGACCATGGACCTCCACAGGTGGGAAATGAATTAGAGGAAGTCGAGTTCATTGTACAGTGCATACAGTTTTGATTCCAGCTGAGAGCTCTTTGTATGTGGTCTCTAACGGCTGCTAAGAGCCCCTCACTGGTTGGAGGTGTTGATACAAAGGCCATATCAGGCATGAGTATAATCACAGTTTGCACATACACTTACTGGGAACGGCGTTCTTCACACAGGAGTTTCACGCCACAGTCAAAACATAACTCACGTTACATGAGTACAGCAATTCAAATCAACTGATGCAGCAGATGCATTCAAGACTTCAAGAAAAATAATATCAACCCTAGTATTAAAAAAACACCTATGCCATAAAGTATGCTTCAAATCCATTAACATATTTATTGACATATCACTTTGACATACAGATATAAAATTATAATTAAACTTTATTTGGAGTATTTCTTTTCTAGACAATGCACATTTCTTAATATTATGCCTACAATGTGTTTTAATATCACTATTAATAAGGATTGTATGATCTCTGTATAATGTCAGTCTTTAAATGCAAGTTATTTCAAGTGTACCTGAAGTATACTTTAGTTCCACTTTAACACAATCAAATATACTTAAGTATACCTTTAGTTTGATCTCAGCACTACTTCCACACAATTAAAGTGCATTAAGCACACAATTACAGTAGTTGTACCAATTTAGCAGACTTTAAGTATACCAGTTTAGTATACCAAAAGTACAATTCTAGGGTATTTTTAAGCACATAAATATGTAAATGTATTTGTAGTATACTTAACACAAAAATGTATTTCAAATACATTTTAGCATATTTTTTTTTTCACCAGGGAAGTAAACTATTAATACCTATATAGTATTTCCAATTAACATTTTTTGTACTTTCTATTCATCAAAGAATGCTGAAAAAAAGTATTACAGTTTCCACATAAATATTAGCAACATAACTGCTTTCAACATTTATTATAATAAGAAATGTTTCCTGAACATCAAATCAGCATATTATTAATAATTTATCATCTGACACTGAAGATGGTTACGGTTAGGAGTAACGGTTACTGAAAATTCAGCTTCATCATCACAGGAATAAATTGCATTTTAAAATAAAAAAGTTTTTTTATTGTAATAATATTTCACAATATTACTGTATAACGATCAAAATAAATCCTTGGTAAGCATCAGCTTTTTTGAAAAACTTTTAAATGGTAGTATACTTTTTTTTAAGAAACAATAAATGTTACATTAACAACCGTAATTAAAAATTCTCAGAGCATCAATATAAATAATTATACATGAAAACAAAAGAAAGTTTCAATTCGTTTTAATTTCCCTGTATGTTCTGTGTTGTACTGTATGTAGCAAGACTGTTGAATCTTCAACAAATAAAGCAAAAAAATGTCTGAGTTAACCAGTTATCCCTTTATGCTCCTGACAACATGACTTTTTCTTACTTCCCAATATGTTGTTTGGGAAAATATCGCAAAGGCTTAATAGATGTGTTAAGATGGTCAGCGTGATTAGTCTGTATTACTCTTCTAAAACTGACAAATCTGCCATAATCCGTCATCCAAGTTAACATGCGGAAAAGTTGAAGGACACTGCCAGAGAGAAATTACTGATATTTCTACTTAAAGAAGCACTCTGGGACTTTTTAATGTGTATGCTTAACTGGCTGGCCCATCATTTCTGATTACACTAAAAGCATCTGACACATGCTAATTATATTCAATTTATCAACATTTGTTTGATTACTAATGACATGGGTGTCACGAGTGGCATGTTTTCTCATGATGTGTTCACTGTCTTGTCCAAATGAGCTGTTTTTTATTTTACCCTGCAGAAAAGCTTCCTGTTACGAACTAGCCGGCCCTTAACGCATCCTCATTTGTATATCACTGATGTTAGCGCAGTCAGCTTGAGATGTCAGGCAACTGGAAAAAGAACACAGTGCTTAGAGCACTTATCTGCGACGGAGTGAAATGACATGGTCTCCAAGTGAAGCATGGGATAATTTCAAGTCGCTAACAGCAAAGCGTCCAGTAATGTATGGGAGAACTTCTAACTCGTTGACATCCCCCAATCTACAAAAGGGCACGTTGGTTGTTTCTCACAAGGATTAGGCCGACTGTCGGTTTGTTGGTCCGACATTGTTGTGATAGCGGAATCCGACCAGGTGGACTCACGGGGGCATGTTGCTTTTCTCTAATCCGCGTGTAAAAAGGAAGTGTAAATGTTCTGCTTTGTTTAGAGTCACTAAGGCATACTCTCAGGGAAAATCCAGCGTGTTTCCCATTTTAATACCTACCTCCGTGAGGGTAACCAATCCCAGATGTGCCCCAGCACCAAATACATTTTCACTCTCTTTAAAACCTCTTTTTTCCCTCCCTTCTGAATCGGGGGTCAATGACTTGAGTTTCAGCTGTAGTGGTAGCTAAATATAGATTTATTTAATTTTTAGAGCATTTGTCAATGCGGTCCTTAAGAGAACAAATATTTATGCATTTTTAAATGGGGATATGTCCGGGAGAGTGGCGTCGCTCTTCCTGGGGCTGACGTGAGAATGCAGTTCACCACATGTCAGGTTTTAGTAAATCAAGATAATTGGTCATTTAAAAACAGAGAGACAGTAAGCGAAAGGAAGAAAAAAAGAAGCCTGGTCCATCAGCGTCTTTGGCTGAAATAATAGACAAGGCAAGAACAATAATTTCTAAGGGGTGAAAAGGCGGCGGTCCTCCTGTTTGAGAGGCAGCCGTACACAAACCAGCGCATCGCAAACTCTGTGAGAAAGTACGGGCTGGGTTGGAGGGGTAGGAACGTGTGAAGCTGTAGTGTGTTATGATAGCTCTGTACAGGGCCCCCAGAGCGATGTCCTCTCCACGCTTTGGATCACCTAGGGGGTCCTTGCATCCTGTTCTTCTCCAGCAGGGAAAGGTGGGAAGTTCCCCCGACAGGAAGTGGGCCTGTCAGATCTGCAGATTGTGAGGGCTTTGAGAAAGTTCGGGGTGTTTGGCTTGCCCCGTGCTTTCCCAGGGAGAAGAGCCTCAGGAAGAACTCATAAGCCGGGGATTTAGGCCCGTTTCCTTTTTAGATGTTCTTCGTGTTTTAGAGTATCTTTTCCTTGCTGATTGGATGAATCTGTGCCCTGTAACAAGACTGTCATTGTGTTCTTCTTGTTATTGTTTTGTCTCCTGAAATGTGTACTGACCAGAACATATCTGCAGGCCTAATGCTTTTTTTTAACGGCATTTAATATCATACCTATATTGCAGTTTGACTTTATATTTCACAGTGTGACTCTATATCTCACCATTTGACTTAGTATCTCGCACTTTGACTATTTTTCACAATATGACTTTATATCTCACAATATAGCTATTGTGCTTTTGCAAGTTTATTTTTCATGATTGTGACCATTTCATGAAATTGCAGCTATAACTTTATATTTCACAATTGGGACTTTTATATCTCACAATGTGACTTACTACATTTACAGAAAATATGTACATTTATAGGATATTGTAGTGACATTCATTATTGAAACCTTTTCATAAAACTATACATCGAGTCATATCCATAGATGCAAAATAAGTATAATAAATTATATTCATAAATTCATCGTAGTTATCAAGAATATATTGGTATTTTGTATCAAATATTCCACTTTTGTTCTTATTTTTTAGGTTTATTTTACATATTCATCTCAAATACAGCCTTGTCCATCAGCAGCTACTGCCTGTACTAATATAAAATAACCCATTATCAGCACTGAAATGGAAAGAAAAGGAAATTAAGATCTTACTGTCCTAAAGCCAAAGGGCTAAAGCTCTTTCACCTTTATCATGGCTGATAATCTCCCTCACTGTGATGTGGCTGAGCCCCTGGCCATCATGATATAGATGTGCAGATGCATATCAAAGCTGCCCTCGCAGTGCCACCCTGGGCTCAGCCCACAAGTTAGAGACCTCAATGCTACATGCATGAACAATTCAGGGATGCCCTCAAGGCAGTGTACTGGAGAATTAAAGACTTAAGTAAGAAAAAATTCAGCTGAAAATTCTTGTAGTTATTTTTGTCTTATTGAGAGGATAAGAAACATAAAAAAATCCTACTGACCGCAAAATTTTTGAACAGTAGCGTATATTCTTGTGTATGTATCTGATTATGTATATGTAACATGGATATAATGTGTGGTTAATTAACTAAAAGCACTTCGGTTTACCAGCGTTCATTCACTCATGATCTTTAGCTTGTTCAGCTCAAGCAGGTCAGTCTCAGAATCTATGATCTATGACAGTGGTTCCCAACCCTGGTCCTGGAGGCACCCCAACACTGCACGCACATCATGTCTCCTTAATCAAACACACCTGATTCAGGTCATCAGCTCATTAGTAGAGACTCCAAGACCTGAAATTGGTGTGTCAGAGGAAGGAGACATGCAAAATGTGCAGTGTTGGGGTGCCTCCAGGACCAGGGTTGGGAACCACTGATCTATGATATGATGTTGATTATATAATTTAAAAGAATCATTCTTTCAAGATGTTTCTTGTTCAGAAAACATTGTCAGTGCATTGTTAATATCGTCATATAATATTAATATCGCCACAGCCATATCACCCTGCAGCCCAAGACTGGTTGGCCACTGAAACTAAGCAGGGTTGAGCCTGGTTAGTACCTGGATGGGAGACCTCCTGGGAAACTAGGTTGCTGTTCAGCAGTATATTTGGATTAAAATCACCTAAATATATAGTTTAGTCATGAAACTCTATGGCGCATGCTGATGGGTTGTTAACGTAACTGATGATATTCAGAGAGTTAAACGACTTGGCACAAGGAGAAAATGGGGATAAGATAATCACCCAGACCTCAAGATAGGTCAAGCTGCTCCAGAACTACCCAGAGCGCACTACACGCAGCGTCACCGCTGTGTTAAAAGGACAGCATAACCCCTTGGGGCCTGGACTAATGGCAGTATTTAAATGTGTGTGTGTGTGTGTGTGTGTGTGTGTCCATTTGTGTTCAGGAGGGCTCCACTGTCGCTGCCTCATTAGTTTGGCTAATGTTAACAGAGTCGACAGTGGAGAGTAGAGAACAGGTCACAACGAGAACGCCGGTTTGATTTTGAACAGGGGATGGATGGAGTGCAAAGGCCAAACGCAACAAGTTCCTGAACTTTCCTTCTTGAATATGCTAGATACCGGAGAGGCATGAAAGGATGTGTAGTGTTTGGAAATCTCTGAGATGTATTGTCAGTGGCGTAGGTTTCATTTGCACTTTGGGGAGGAGACACTTTGGCTACCTAGAAATAAATAGAAGTTTATGTATTTGTCATTTTAAATAAGAGATAACAGATAGTGTGGGATGCAAAGTCATGATAAATCAGAATAGCACAACACTCATTTTTTGTGATAGATAAGTCTGTTTTATGCTCACATGTACACTACCATTAAAAAAAAGCTCAAACGGGCTCTATTTATTTGACAGTAAAAACAGTAATTTTGTGATAGAGTATTACAATTGAACTGTTTTCTATTTTGATATATTTTAAAATCTTATTTATTCAATTCTAAATTTTCAGTAGCCTTTATTCCAGTCTTCAATGTCACACGATCCTTCAGAAATTATTCTAACATGCTGAAACATTTCTTTGTATTATAAGTGTTGAAAACAGTTGTGTTGCTTAATATTTTTGTTGAAACTGTGTTCAAAAGTGTTTTATTTCATGGTGAAGGTCTTTACTGTCACTTATGTTCTATTTAATGCAGCCTTGGAAAAAAAAATAACTTTCAATAAATAATACAATCTAACTTCCCCCAAACTTTGGAACATTAAGTGTAGAGGGTGTATGAGTGACAAAGAAAGTTTGATTTTCCTTTGCACTATTGCTTGAATATTTTAGTACTCTTTAGTGTTACTTGAAATGTTAATCACAATAATGTTGCTTGTAATGTGAGCGTGTTGTGTTAATAGCTTTTACAGTAAGCGAATATGGTAATATGATAATATTCTTGTATTTATGTTGTCTGATGCAATGCAGATATTTGAGTGACTCAGTTGATTTCAATTGATTTCATTCGGAATGATTCATTTCAGAACCTTGCACTTGTCCACCAATAATAATCCTTTGATGAGAATCTGGTATCAAAAGTTTGGCATGGCTTTTTCTGAAAACTAATTTATAGTTTGCTCCTTTACAAAGAAAAAAGGGCAGATTTTTGTTTGTCATATATAATGTGGACAGAAATGTGTGATCCACACATCAAAACTCTGGAGTAAATGCAGAATACACTCAGTATCTTTTAATCAAGTGAGTTATTGTGTGCACATAAGTTCATGTATGTGTGAGAGAGAGAGAGAGAGAACTAGTGCTGGTGAAGATTTCTCATTTTACTGCGAGGAATGGGACATGCCAAAAGCAACATCACTATTTCAATACAGAGCAGCTAAACAAATGTCTTAGTTATGTTTAAACTACAAGTTAATTACCAAATTCTTAATTGAGTACAAGGTACATAATTATTTCATAAGCAGCAGGAATACACTCAGTATCTTTTAATCAAGTGAGTTATTGTTTGCACATAAGTTCATGTATGTGTGAGAGAGAGAGATAGAGAACTAGTGCTGGTGAAGATTTCTCATTTTACTGCGAGGAATGGGACATGCCAAAAGCAACATCACTATTTCAATACAGAGCAGCTAAACAAATGTCTTAGTTATGTTTAAACTACAAGTTAATTACCAAATTCTTAATTGAGTACAAGGTACATAATTATTTCATAAGCAGCATAAATATAATTCCACTTTCCATTTCAAATGTTAATATTTTTACTGTCTACAGGTTGGTTTAATTATGCAAATGAGAATCCAAGTTTGCACAACCTAGGCTTTGATGTTCTCTAATTGTTGAGATCATCAAAGGCAGAATTGCCATTTGGTGTGAATAAATGTAAGACTTTCTTCATTAAAAGGAGTCGTATGTTAATGAAGGTGGGAGTAATTAAATATGGATGAATCCTGGAATGTTTAACAGGAACATTTGTTTCACCAATTGGCACAGGAAAATGAAGATGGTTGAAATAACAGTTCAAATGAGAGGAGATCAGAGAGAGACTAATCTTTCCGTTTCAGGTTGTTTTCTTAATTTGGAAAGGTCCTGCAGGAATTTGCTTGTTCGTTTGCGAATTCTGATTGGCATAAACATAAAAGCTGTTCAACAACAACCCTAAATCCTCCCTATTCTGTTTCTCTCTTTGACCTCTGGGTGACCAGTCAGTAATGTGAACCCTTCATCAATAAAACAATTATCCTGTCATTAAAAAAAAAGTCTAGTCTTTGATTATAAAGCGATTTAAAGGACATAAAATGTAATATAACAGATGGGCATCTATTAGCCAGCCCTGAGCTGCTCTAGGCAAACATATCACCTTTTTAACTTTTATTTTTAACTTGTGTACTTTAACTAGAAACGCAAAGTTTGACAAAAGTTCTATTGTCTATCCATCTATTTATCCATCCGTCTTGCTATCGTTACATTGTTCTATCATTCTATTTTTATTTAAATCTATTTATCGTTAGACAGACAGACAGACAGATAGACGAGTCTGTTTGAACCCAGCTGTTTTAATTCACAATTAAAATTACAACACATTAGTGCAAAATGTCTGCCAGCCATCAATCCATGACCTGTCAGTCCATAAAGTTTACAGTAAAGGCTTGTGGTGAGCGTCCTATAAAACAGGACCTTTGCTAAGTATCATTAAGTCCAGCTACAGAAGGCTTTACCAGGCACCGGTGATGTGTGCATTAGGCATGTTGGTTAAGTGCGTCATAATACACAGATAAGCTGGGGACAGATGTGTCTGCCTGTTTACCATTGTTTTCCTATATGCAATATGATAGATAAAAATATCCCCTGTTCTAATAGGCTTTTTTTTCCACTTATGCAGCTTTGCCATTTGGATTTTTGACATTCATTTAACCTCACAATGGTAATGTTACATAAACACTTATCTGTGGAGTGAAAGGCAGTCAACATTTGCTTCAAGTTTGTTTTACACTATGGGTCACCTTCTGATGAAACCACTTTCCTACATTCATAATTTATGAGACAAGGTCTAAGCCATGGACATTCATTTTAATATCCAGGGTTTTTTCCCCCATGTACCTTTTCATGTACTACCTTACAGGGTCAGTCTACAATAACGTGGCTAAAGTTACCAACATGTACAGATAAAACAATAAATATAATGAGCCTTGACACAAAGCAAACCAATACCATACTGGCAGATATGTGTTCCTATTTTGTCCCACTTCTCCATAGTTGTTGGATCTGGATATGATCTCATATTTCAAGTACTTGTAACATCAGATAAGGATTCATAGTCCCACTTAAGACTTACTCTGTTTTCTCAAGTCCTGTTCTATCTCACACAGAAAAGAAAAATCACAGGTGCCACAATCTTCCAACAATATAATGTGGGACAAATAGGAAACTGTGATAACGGATATTATATTTCTGTGAAAATGTCTGCGACCTGCCCTTCTCAAGACAAACGCCCTGCTTTCATAAATGTTTACGAGGGGAATGTTACTGTCGGCTTGTATTTCTTTTTAAGTGCGAGTGGTGTTGAATGGCCTTACAACTCTCTCCTCACCCCATCAGGAACTAGATCTATCTAGCCAGTTGTGATACATCATGGATTTGGAAACATAAATAGGTCACACTTTACATTACAGTGTTCATGTGTCATATTAATGTGCAATGTACTGCATGTACATCAATGTGTAAATGCAATGTGTTACCAGAAAAGAAAAATTAGGGGAAAGCGTGGGCCATTAGGCATTTCTGTTAAATGAAAAAAAAAAAAAAAGAAAAAAAAAAAACATATATATATATATAAAACCATTCGCAGACTGTTATATCAGAATAATTAATTGTTGTTGTGTTCTAGTGCCGTATTTCAGTGTTTCTAATGAAACGAGAACAATTCCAGACATAGAATTTTTAGCAGACTTTGTTCTGTCAAAGCGAGAATGTAACATTCAAGAGCTTATCAGTTTGGGTGAAGAACAGACCATGATACACTGTTACTTTCTAGAGTATGGGAATAGTTCTACCTATTAAATAATAATAATATTTTATTATATTATTATTAATTTTATTATATTATATAATAATAGTACTTCAAAATTATACCTTTATAAATCCGACTCCCTTTATACGATTTATGATATTTATGAGACATAATGATAAAAATAGTTCTCTTCAGCTTCTGGCATTTATGTCCAAGAAGTTAATTTTTATTAAAACTGATTTTAACTCATCTAATTTTTTCAACTTACTTGTATTTATTTATTTATTTACTTATTTTTATTTTCTGAAAATGGTCTTTGAATATTATTACCATGACTTTTGAGTACCTTGTTTCTTTTCCCTTGTTTCCGATACAAAGTCTTAAAATTCGAAAATTAATTTTACAAATATGAGTTTATGAGAAAACAATTTTTAAAGAATATGAATAAAAATAAACAATGGTTTGTATTTCTTTTTTGAAAGTGATTCTTGTTGAGGTTTCAAAATGCATAGCTGTCCCACGGTTGTGATATTACAGTATGTAAGTGAACAGAAATACTGAGAAGAAAACAAGTAGATAAAATACTTCCATCCACCTAAATATCACTTATGAACAGATTTATTATTTTTATTATTGTTGTTGTTGTTTATCATTGGCCCTAGCAACACAAATAGGTTGGCAGTTTTATTTCAAAAATGCTTAAAATGTAAATCCACTCTATACCATCATTTCCACAGGGTCAATAGTGCTCAAAGTTAAAGAAACACCCAGTTAGTAATCTCTCAGTTTCAAACAGACTGTAGACCTCCCATGACTGAACAATCAAACCTTTTCTACATCAGATTCATTAACTTTGTCTTTTTTTAACTTCATTTGACCTTATGTCAAAGACATGGACGTTAAATAGACAGGGACACAAACACAAAACTTGAGCTTGGCAGCATTCCCTAAGAATTCTTCAGTGTCTGTGTCACCCTCCACCCCGCTCATCTTCTGTTCCTCTGTCCCACGAGACAGTTTAAGGTGGGTGGGTAGGCACAGGAAATTCTCCAGATACTGTGTATGTGTGTGTGTTTTAAGCTGAAACATTTGTTTGTGGAATGTAATTAAACTACAATTTAAGCTGAGAATTTTTCATCTTCAATTTTGAATCAAGTATTTTATTAAGTGATCCTTCAGTAGAATCGCTTTATATCTCATGTTTATATCCCATGTAAAAGATACCAGGCCAGCTAACATCAGACAAGAGCTTGACTCATGCTGATGTGGAATAATGTTCCTTTACGGAGACCATTATCTGATCCAAAACTACTCCCAGTCACGGCTCCTCAATCTAAATGACATTATCCTTGCTCTGCTCCCTACTCCACAGCGTTTAGGTGTCTTAAGCGGTACTCAGAAGTGTCCGGAGGGGGAAACAGACACAGTCCAGTGACATGAAACAGCCTAATTGCCTGGGCCTTTCCTATCTCAAGGCAGAACTTCAGTCTTTTGCTTACATTGCACCACACACACTGGCGTTTTAACTTGAACCTGAGGACACATCTGGGAGTTTGCTTATCAATGTGTAATGTAATGTAGACTGAGGGACAGAACAATCAGCTTTTAAAGGGGTGATATGATGCTGCTAAAAAGAACATTATTTTGTGTATTTGATGTAATGAAATGTGTTTATGCGGTTTAAAGTTTAAAAAACACATTATTTTCCACATACTGTACATTATTGTTTCTCCTCTATGCCCCGCCTGGGATAGAGTAGGCTGAGGCCGGGCTAGCGTGAGCTGAGGCCGGGCTAGAGTGAGATGAGGCCGGGTTAGAGTGAGCTGAGGCCGGGCTAGCGTGAGCGGAAGCCGCGGCTTCGCATCATATGACCCCTTTAAAGGTAAATGACCTTTCTAAAACACATGAGGTTTTGTGTGTGTGTGTGTGTGTGTGTGTGTGTGTGTGTGTGTTTCCTCATCATGTCCTTTTAGCAGCTGTATGGATGGCTTGTCATCATGACTTTTGTGTCTCCTGGGACTGAGCATGCAATTGCTAACATCTTTTCTCGCTTTCCCTCTCTCTGTCTCTCTCTCTCTCTCACACACACACACACACACATATATAAAAACTGTAATGTAAAGAACTTTGAATTCCTTTAAGTGAAACTATTAATGTGAACTGATAGTTCTGTAAATTATAATTTGCCACAATTGTGTTATCCAATTTACAATCAAATATTATAGAACCTGAATAATCGACATACAATAAACACAAGTTGGAACAGTTGTCTCAAACTTTAAACAAATGCTGCTAATTGCTTAAAATGTTTACAAGCTCCCAGCATGCATTGCAGCATGAAGTAAGCAGATAGTTAAAGGGTTGTTGTTTATTTTATTTTATTTTTTTATTCTGTTGTTGTTCTTTTTGTCCTCACTACAAGCAGTCCTGTAGTTCAAACAGTAGATCACAATGATGGACTTGACCCCCCAGGTATGCATGTTTAGATATTATTTATTGATTGACAATATTATTATGTTATTTTAATTGAGTTCTAAAGTCAAAAAAATTAAAAGAACACAAAACAATTTGGCTAAACAAAGTAACGTTACTGAGGATATTAAGATTTTTATTTTTTATTATTGTTTTGAGAACTTTAACATCTCACTTTGTCATGTTCTGTGTGAACTAACCCTACAAATTAAGGCAACATGACACATCGAGATACAATGCAAGACAAGTTCTCACAACAGTAAGCTAAAATAAAAATCTTAATTGTCCTCCGTAAGGTTACTTTGTTCTGTAACGTTGCTTTGTCTATCTTTTCTCAAAATTCCCTTTTTAACATTGAACATAACTTCCAATTGACCATTAGCTAAATATGTTAATTTATTTACAAACCAAAAAGGTATGTCCATGTTGCTAACATTGGATATATATTTTTGTTTGTAACTAAAGTACAATCCACATGCACATAGAAGTAGTTAAGCCAGTGAAATCACTTCCATCCAGACGTAAGCTCAAAATCAATCCCTGGTGATCTGGTCTATGGGGAAGCTGTCACCAGACTGTAAATCTGACTGTCACACCAGGGTCTGACCTCTGTCAGGAGAAAATCCACTGGGCTGAAGTCAAACTCCTCAGCAGTCACTGCTGTCAGCTGTGAGAAACTGACATGGGGCAAAATCATTGATGCAAATATTGCCCTCAAAAGAGATGTACAGTATTTGGGGATTGAATATTGACAGTGCAGCATGAGGGAAGGGAAGAGCACAGGCTCTGGTTTGTCTCCTCAGCTCCATTGTAAGAGTTAGTTGTGAGTTTGTGTAAGTCGAGATCATATAAACACGTGATGCAGGTTTTAAAAAAAGAAAACGTTATGTCAAGAATGAATGTCACATACCCCGGGCTAAATCAGATTCAGCAAAAATGAAAAACAGACTAGAAGCCACAAGAGTTGAGATCATTCGGACAACACCCATCAGTCAAACAAACATAGTTACAGGACACCAAAATCCTCACGTATCTCCAAGATGCTTTTGTTGGGACGCAAGGACTTTATCTAACAAAGCACAACACAGGATGACCGAACATCCAATCACCACTGGAAAACAATTGCTAACAAAAGTAAGACAAAGAAAATATTTAATGTGTCTACGTCGCTGGGCCTTTGGATGACTTCATTTTGAGGTCAAAGGGTCGTTTGCAAAGAATGCAAATGGGGAAACAAACATGATACACACCTTCATCAAATTTGGCATTAGTTTGATAATCCTGAAATAAAAAAAGAACAGATAAAATGACTAAATAACGCAAGCTTTTTAGTTTGAAACCCTGTCCGTCTTGTGTTTATATGGTTCCTTTTTGATGCATGCCCCTATTGTTGTTACCTTTTCTACCATGAACTTTAGACATCTGAAATGTATTGCAAGTGGATTCATGTAAATGTGCCCAAATGAAACTCTGCCACTCCCAGTTACTGTTGACTTGATGGGATCTGCCAGCCTTTATCATGGGAAAGTATAAAAGAGCAATTATACCTCTTAAACAACCCGTTCAGTTCTCAAAGTCTGTCCTAAACATTAAAATATCCTGTAACAGCCCTCCTTATCTAAATAGGGTTTGATCAGTCCAGAAATAGCTGAAAAACAGCATTTCCACCACACTTATGCAACAGTAACTGAGTCACTGGCAGTGTTGATGGTAAACCTGATCGAGATTAGGTAAGGTGGAGTAGATCTGGCGCTGTACCTTATCTCTTCCGCTAATTTAGTCATGCAGTCAGCGTTCCAGAGAAAGCTACTCAGCTCTAGCTCACCGTAATCAGGTAATTAAAGCTATTTGATCTAATGGCTCTCAGCTCCATTGCACAATTGTTTATTCCCTTGAGCCTTCGGCTTATCTACCTTGTTGTTTTTATAAATCTTGAAGGCAAAATGAAGGAGATCCTGTTATTGTTTCCTGTCTCCGCTAAGTATTTATTTGCACCATTCCCTCAGTTACAGGCCTGCATTCACGTTGAACTTTTGAAAGTAGGATAGATCGGGGACGTGGATCCATCACAATAGCCCCTGAGCAGACAGTCGCTAACTAACCATCTTTGTCTTTTGTAAGTCATCAAGTTGTGTTTGTGCCCGTGCCAAGAAACCTTCTAGGATTTGACAAATACCCACCATCCCCTTCCCTCCCAGAACTGGATGATCTTGGTAAATACAGAAATAAATAGAGAAACAACCTCAAACAAATAAATCCACTTTTAAAGACGCTCTGGCTTTAAACAAAGCAAAGGATCAGATGCGTCTTGAAGATGCCAAGTGAAAGGAGCCACAGGCTGTTATTTGAAAAGATGGCTTCACTTTTGTTCCAGATTTCCTTTTGCTTCAGTTCTGTCTCCTCCTGTGTCAGATTTACAGAAGAGATATGTCTTGAGATTTAGGCTACAGCTCAGAGCTCGAGTTATAACATGCTGTAGCATCATTTGAATAGCCAGTGCCTGAAGAGTGGCTCTTTGCTCTTCATTTATCATAAATGAAAGAAATATTTAGGAAGATAAATCAGTCCAAATGGTTTATGCCATGTTTAGTTTTGATTATAATATGAATTTTACCGAGTTACTTTATAAATGAGTTTTGCCTTCACTACTGACTGATAACTTGATCATGTCACATCATGAGAAAATATAGTAATAAGATTTGTTGTAAATAAAACAGACTTCAAAATTTCACTTCAATGTTTTACTTCTTTCTTTGAAAATTTACTAGCAATTTCTGAGGAAATATTTTTATAGACCATTTTTTTCCCAGTGTGTACCATATGATGATCATGGCTAGTAAATATTAGTTTAGGATCAGAAAGATGTAAAAAAAAAAATGTATCGTGGTGCCCACAAAAATATCAAGCAGCACAACTGTTTTCAACACTGATAATATAAGAAATGTTTCTTGAACACCCAATCAGAATGATTTCTGAAGGATCATGTGACACTGATGACTGGACTACTGATTGCTGAAAATTCAGCTTTGCCATCACAGGAATAAATTACATTTTACAAATACATTCAAGTAGAAAACAGTTAAGTAATACTTCACAGTATAACTGTACTGTATTAAATAAATGCAGCCTTCATACGCATGAGAGACTTCTTTCAAAAACATTAAAAAATCTTGCCAAACTTCAAACTTTTCAATGGTTGTGTATTGTACGTAATTGTTATTAGTCACATTACTAATAACAATTTTGATTATTCTTCTGCAAGCGATAAACCACAGTACATTCTAGATGCTGAAGTTATTCAAAGCACATTTACTTGAATTGTAAACTGCTCTTTTCAGTCTTCTGTGTCCTGTTAATATGATTAATAACATGTGGAGTTGTTATCAAAACATCATGCTCCTAATAAGCATCACATCACAAGACTACCAGTGAAACAACAGCAAGTCAGAGGATTGGCTCTTGAGTTTGTCTCCAGGACCCCCGAGGCACAGCAATTTCACTTCTTGGCATGGGCCAGGGATTTCAACCCAAACGATGCCCCAAAGGCTCACTCATTTATGGGGATGAGATCAACTCAAAAATAACTAAGGGAGTGTGGGGGGAGGGGGAGCCTATAGCGCTTTATGACTCATTACATAAGCACTTAGCGACATGAATATTCCTCAAATACCTGGCATTGCAGAATGTAATCTGCTTACGACGACAGGACTGGATGTGCCCGGCTTGTGTGGCAGGTGTTTCTGCATTAGCTTCTGTTACAAAAGATTACGGAGGCAGTGATGGCAATCTTGGCCGTGGAAGAGAGGAGGGGAAAAACGTTTTAGAAATGGCTTAATCCAAGGGCTAGACTACCCACAAGGTACCGGCTAGGTAGACATCAAAGGCCGTCCCAGCCCACTCAGTGATATTGAAATGAAAACGTGTTCCTGCTAAGCTTGAATGGAAAGTGTCGCCGGAGGTTGTCAGCTCGGTTTTGGGAGAAGAGAGGCGATAGAAGAGCAATCCTATTCACTCTACTCATGACACTGTTTGGCTGCACACTTGTGCTTATCGCTTTGTTGGGCTGAAAGATGCGATGGAATTTTGCTCCCATTTCAGAATCGCTTGGTTTTGTTTTGTTTTTTTGTATCCATCTAAAATGGCACAAAAAATCAGGTTCTGTACCATTTCGTTTACCTGTTTTTAACGGTTCAACCTGCAGTTTTTTGAGAATCATTGCATTATCTTTTTTATTAACCCCATTGCATTTGTCACGGTGGGATAAAACATCTCGTCTGCATTTCAAACGCATTCAAGCACTGAACACTTGGACCTTTTTTGGCAGTTGCGGTCGGTTCACATGACCAGAAGGTCCTGGCTAATTTCAGCCAAAATCCCCAACAATGGTGCTCTCTGACAACGCTCAGGTTATCTACAAGTGCCCTTAGAGTTGTGTCGCTCACAGAATGCCTCTTTGGAAAAAGCGCATGAATCACTCGCTCTGTTAACTTACACAGAGACACCGTCCACGTTGCCCCCTTTACTATTGCGAAGGTCGCACGAAACCCCCCTTAAGCCCTGAACAGTGTCATCCGTCACTGCTAGCCTGGAGTGCCGGGTCTCATGGTGCTGGGAGAAATGCCACTGTTTAATGACTACGGAGACTCATAGACGCTTACTGTCAGGCTAATCAGCTATAATCGCTGCACAGTAGTTAATTGGCACAGGTCATGCCTAGGTTAGGCTCTGCCGCTGCTAATGGTTATAAATTCAGTTCTTAGAGTGTGTCTTCTGTTTGATGTCACTGATACATCACCACAATATGCTCGTCGTAATCAATGAGGACTTGCGCATATCTGTATCATGTATGAATAGATAGAAAAATTTATCACATATTTAATAACCATTAAGCAAATATAAGGAATACTATTATTATTCCTACAGGAATGAATATGTATACTCATATACTCATCTGAGACCTGCAACCTTTCTTCACGTCCTGTCAGCTGACTCACACAGACAGGAGAATGTGTAAGCCTGTACCGCCGTGTTTGTTTGGTTTACAGTTTCACTTTAACCTGTCCCGCGGGGAAACATTTCTGAAAAATGTAAAGCTTGGGGAACATTTTTTATTCCCATCTTGAAAGCTGACAGCAACTTTACACAAAGTTCTTTGTCACTGCCTGTTTAAAGTGCATGGCTGGGTTGTTTGGAAATAATATACCATGAAAAGTACCTTCTTTGATCAATGTGTATGTGTGTTTTACATGGATGTGCAAAAACATGTGATATGATTGCATTTATATGAATATCTAACTAAATGTATATCCATTTCAGATGATAAAGATATACATTTTTAATATTTTGAGTAACAATGTTTTATTTGTGATTAAAGGGATTGAATGAAAATTCTGACATTAATTTCTCACCTTCATGTCATTCCAAACCTGTAAGACCTTCGTTCATCTTCAGAACACAAATTAAGATATTTTTGATGAAATCCAAGAGCTCTGTCCCTGCATAGACAGCAATGCAACTGACACGTTTAAGGCCAAAGGTAGTAAGGACATTGTTAAAATAGTCCATGTGACATCGGTTGTTCAACCGTAATTTTACGAAGTTATGAGAATACTTTTTGTGCACAAAGAAAGGGTCAGAAAACTCTCGGATTTTATCAAAAATAATTTAATTTGTGTTTCGAAGATGAACGAAGGTCTTACGGGTTTGGAACGACATGAGGGAGAGTAATTAATGACAGAATTTTCTTTTTTGGGTGAACTATCCCTTTAAGTATTTTGTAACCTATTTTTAGACCAATGATTCAATCTTATGGTGTAGCAGTGGAAGGAAAATTATGTTTCTAGATCACATTCTTCTTGGTATAATGAATTCAAATGCACCCCAAACAAAGTATTTTAACCAATGAATTTCTATGCTAAAGAACAAGACGTGATCAAATGTTGGGGAATTAATTTTGCTCGTTCAAATGGTCATTCCTGCTCAGTCTTGCCTTTTATATCCTTATCTGCAGAAGAGTATATGGTGCATGTACAATTCATCATGTACGCATAAAAAAATTTGTATGCATAATATAACTGTACTTCCTTACAGACATCACGGAGAGAGATGACGAGATGTACTGTATGTCCACATCTTTCCAAGAGTGTGCTGTGTTACACGGCCATCGTTTGAGAGCTGGCAGAGGTTGACTGTAGTGTGGTCCGTCTCTCTCTGTGGTGTGAAAGGCTACAGATATCGACTGGTCAGTTATTAAAGCTTCAGCAGGTGTCCTGTAGCACTGTAGAGACAGACCCTGAGTGAATGCATCGAATTGATCGCACAGATAAAAAGGCCCCTCGTTGTGCATCAATAATGCATTCTCTTTATCTGGGTCACTATACGTCCCAGGAAGAGCAGTCACACTACATTTCCACATGAACCATGCAGTCATGTTCCTAAACTGATAAATCTTCCACTTTGCAAAAACTCTGCCATAATTCACTTTGAATTTGTTGAGATCAGTGTGGGTATTGGCACTGGGTCCAGAACTTTACCCTATACAATTAAATTAATGTTCACTAACATTCAAAATGTTGGGGTCGGTAAGATTTTTAAAATGTTTTTAAAATAATTTTCTTATGCTCACCAAGGCTGTATTTACGGCTGAAATATTATTACAATTCAAAATATCTGGTTTTAATGTTTTTTTTTTTTTATCGGTAGTGTATCATAAGGCTGCCAAAAGGCTAATCATATGCAGGTAATGGCATTGTATTTAACACTACATCTTAATTAATGAATCATAATTAATTTTAAATAAATTTAACTTGTTTTGTTTTAAATTCACCTAAAACCTTTATTCCAATGATGATTTTGTTTCAAAGATTAAATTAGATTTAGAATTCCAGATTTTCATTGACTTTGACTTTGGAACTCTTTCTGTGTATTTTAGCACATAAAAAATTTGAGATGAATTGTGAAAATTTTTTGAATCTCTTGATAACCCTGCAAGAATAATTTCTTAATAATTATCAAGATCAGCAAGCCGAAATTGGTGTTTGCTCTCCTTCAGCAGAAGTAGTGTACAGTGGAAGGACTGTCTGTGTCTGTCTGTCTGTCTGTCTGTCTGTCTGTCTGTCTGTCTGTCTGT
>NW_015647952.1:869325-885103 GCF_001515625.1 Sinocyclocheilus rhinocerous
TGTGTGTGTGTGTGTGTGCGTGTGTGCGTGTGTTGAGGTCTACATGTTGCTGCATTTATGAGCTTGGTCTAGGTGAAAATGTGGCATATCGATAACCTCCCTTTGTGAGTATTGATCGAGTTATGAATAACGAGCAGCAGGGTGCGTCCCCTTTAAACGCCTGACACTGGCCATTTAGCCTTTCTTTGGGAAGGTGTGTGACAAAGGAATCATTGCGAACACAAAAGCATCTTGTCACACCTGGAGGTACAATGTTGTTCTCTCTCACAGGAGCTCCACATCAATAACCCACATAAAAGAGAATGTGAAAACACTCCCGCTGCTATAAATGACTTTTGGCATCCCATAATTTAAACTGTCTGTGCTTCACTGTCAGGTGTATCATGTTAATTCTGCATTCATGTGTTTGATGAACTCCATCCCCCTTTTTTTATTTGTTTCTTTTCCAATCTTTCCTTGTAAAGTAAAAAAAAAACTGTTCCTAGGCCAAAATCTTAAGTGTTTAATTATTGATATGCGTCAAATTGTCCAAAGAACAGGCCTGTGGTTGAGCTATTGTGCCATATAAACATCTGCATAATCAAAAACAGTTCATACCACTGATATACAGCATAAAATATACAGCATTTTTATAGGAATCTGATCTCAGCATCATCAAATCAGTCTGGTATTACATAAAGAGACATAAAAAGCAATACAGACTAAACCCATAGAATAAATTTGGCACTTGTGAAAAACAAACGGCTGAAAAGTAGGAATGTTGTTCAAAATAATGCCATGGTTTTTATCAGTTAACTAAATGAAATCAATATTTTGTATAAGCACCCCTTTCCTTTAAAAAAGTTATTTTCCAAGGTACAGTTGTGCAGTTTTTGTGAAGCATCTAATGCGTTTCACAAAAACAGTAAAGACTTGTGCAGAGTAATTATATGTATATAAGAGATTCCCACTGGCCTAACACAGAGGAACACTATCCTTTAATTAAGGTTTTTATTTCTCTGGCAGACAACTTACATCCTCATCGCCACGTGTCCCCAGAGAGGATGTATGCGTTGACTTATTCATTGTTCTTAAACATATATGTTGTTGTTCCTTCCCAGTATGTAACCCCACAGACACGGGGTCATATATATCGTGTCTCTGTTCATGTATTGCCTTTACACAGCACACATTGCCAGTCGAGCTCTTCAACACAATCAAACGTGAACACTGGAATGATTGAATCTTCCCTTCACACTGCTGCTCTGCCTGGTACAGGACTGATTCATTTCTGAGGTGTGTGTGTGTGTGTCGGTTTCAGGGCGAGGTGAGGATAGGGCCCCTCACTGTCTCCCCAGACAGCAGCACTAACAGGGCATCTTTGAGGGGGGACCTCATCCGAGCGGGCGGGTGCACATCTGGGCGGCCGCACAACAAGTGGCCCACTGTGCCGCGGACCCCTGTGGCGTATGAAATCAAACGCACATTCATAACACTTTCTGTGATTCCCCTCTGTCCCTGGTCCCTGCTCCTTAGCCAAAGTGCATCCTCGGGGGGTAGAAGAGGATCGCACCATTATCTGTGGTGCTCGCAGAGTAAAACATGCTCGTGCGCAAACTCGCACACAGAGGTTTTATGTCCAGCTGTTTTTTTTTCACACATGGACAGAGGAGCGTATCACAACGGAGAGGCTGTTTAAATGACAGAGCGAGGCCTTGTGGACAACCCAACTTCCTGTTGACAAGATTCCACTCCCATAATGCAATGCTCGCTATCATACGCTCAGCCAGATGAGTGTCAAAGGCCGCTTTTAACACAGCAGTGACACATGGCAGCTCAAAGGTGAGGTCCGCAGAAGAGGACCTCAAACTCTTACAAAAACCTGATGATAAATTATGTATAAGCAAACCTGACTAGCTCTATTTTATGGAATATGTGAGATATTAATGGAAAGATCAATTGTCGTATCATATGCATATAATGCTGGTCGTAAAGTTGATCAGGAGAATAGAGGGAAATCTGAGAGGAAGAAAAGTATTTCTCAGATGTCCCACATGTGATTTCAGAGTTCGTCTCCTATGCAGTCATCGTCAGGTGCAATAAACATTAATAAAAATTGGTTCATTCCCCTTCTAAAACATCTGCCATTGAAGCATTATTCTGAACATCACCGTTTTGTTATGCACGTATTTAGAAGCTCTTTTAGCAGATGATTAAGATTTCAATTCACGGATGACATTAGAATATTGTAAATAGAAAAAAATATAAACATTTATCAAGTGAAACAACTTGGATGTGTACAGAAAGTATTAGTATGTATGGTATGGAAAGTGGTGCAATATTTTGATTACTTTTATTTCTTTAATTAATCAATTTTATTTTATTTCTTTTTTTTTTTAAGAAGAAGAAGATGAAGAAGAAATTAATACTTTTATTCAGCAAGCATGCATTAAATTACTCACACTAAATACGTCTTTACTATTTGAAATAAATACAGTTCTTTTGAACTTTCTATTCATTATAGATTCCTGGAGAACAAACAAACAAACAAAAAACATAAATCTTAAGCAACAAAACTGTTTTCAATATTGATAATCAGAATTGTTTCTTGAGGCGCAAATTATCATATTAGAATGATTTCTGAAGGATCATGTAATGCTGAAGACTGGAGTAATGACTGCTGAAAATTCAGCTTTGCAATCACAGAAATACATTTAAATATATTCAAATACAAAACTCATTTTAATCATTTTAAAATGTAATAAGATTTCACAATTTTCTTTCAAACGCATTAAAAAATATTTTGAATGGTAGTTTATATATTTACTGTATATATTAATGGCCACAAAAATTTGACGTCTTGAAGAAAAATAAGTATTTCTGAGCTTTATTTCTGTACACTCCTCCCAACATACTTCTGTCCAAGAGTACAGCTCCTAACCTCTTTCTGTCCCTATCTTGCTCATTTTGTAGGACGGTTATCTCTTCTGACTCCACAACCACAATATTTGTTTAGAGCGGTAGCTAATAACAGGAGCACAAGAAAACCATGAGAAAGAGCGAGGAGTGAGGGCTAATTCTGTACGTTATGGAAGAGAAGCTTAGTGTGGACTTAGGTTGCTCCTGCAGCGATAAATGCACTCACAGCTCTTAAAGGGCATGCTTGGGGTGAACATGCTGCGACTAACTTGCCCTTGCGCCGTTCGTTTTCAGCCGCGATCACGGGGGGCCCTGCCCGCTGCCAGTATCCTGCAGATACCATGTCCAATTTCCTTCCAGTTTATTGACTAGCCTAGATGCAGTGGCCTGTTGAGTGTGAGATGTTTCTACTTAGTATCATGTTGAATCATGGGAAATGCAGCACAAATATTAAAGTCCTTCTTCTATCTTCCAGGCTGACGATGTACAAATTACTCATTCCACAGTAGGATCATTTGCTAGATCTGGCTAGAGAGAAGACACTTATTTGGATTGTTGCATGTCCCTATTTGCATGCAGTTAGGCTTATTTGACATTTAGATAGGATATATTATCATTTCTATTAGGGCTGATTTTTAATGCAATTAGATTATGTACCAATTAATTAATCAAATTAGAAAATTAATTGCATATCGATATTTGATGTGAAAAGCCTGAAAATTGAGTTATTTCAAAGACATCATTGTGCATTAATCTGGCAGATAAAAGCACAAAAGTTTATCTCTTTTTTTCTGTGTTTTTAATGTCAAATTAAAAGTAGTTCGAAATGCATTCAATAAGTATTCCAGTAGTAGAAAAGTCTTATGGAATTTACTCGATTAATAAAAATATATATTTATTTTTATAATAATAATAATTTTATAGTATATTTTTCTGTTTTTTTTCTGTGTTTTTAATGTCAAATTAAAAGTAGTTCAGAAATGCATTTAATAAGTAGACATTCAATATGTATTTCAGTAGTAGAGAAATGGAATTTACATGATTAATATATATATATATAAAAGATTAAACTCCATTTAAGTCAGTTTAATATAATTTAATTTGAAATGACTTGCACAGCCAATCTAAATATATTTAATTTAAAATTGTAACTTTTTTTTTTATTGAAGTACATTTTTTAAACTGCATGTATGCATGTGTGCATAGACAGATATTATCTCTCACACAAATGCATTTTCTATTCCTCAGGAGTCTGTTCCTTTTACTAGCTCTCTTGTCTCCTCCTGTGGATTGAAAGCAATAAAAGCGTCACCTTGAGTGATTTGTGCGCCCTTTGGCATTTTTTAGTTGAAAGACACTAGGCTTCTTTGAGTGTGGACACCCGTGGACCATCCCTCACAGCCTCCACATTGATATATGTTGTGGTTTGTCCCTGCTCTTATTCGTGCACAGCTGTGGCAGGCAGCGGGCAGGAACAATGGCCGTCTCTCCTTTGGCCCACAATGCCACACTTGTGCTGCCCTCTCTGGACTCCAAGGCGACCCCATCTCCTTTAGAATAGCGGGCCGAGGGAAAGAGAGAAGAGAGGACTGACTTTACAGGAGAGAGATGTTAAATGACGACAGTAAAAGACAAAGCAGAAATATTGGTTGAGGGAAAAGAGAGCGAATATTAGAGGATAAACATGCAGCGAAGAGAAAAAGTGCTCCCCGCAGGGGGTTTGTCTTCGGTCAGGTAGCTCCTGGACTGAATCCCATTTTCCGACACAATTGGCAGACACCTGCTCTTCACAGATGGCAATAGCAGGACTCGATTTGCTACCATCTGCTCCATATTACAGAAAGGTGCTGCACTCTTCCTTAAATATTAAATAACAAGGAGAATCTCGACACGTCCAGCGGAATGCATCTCCAAACGTTACTTTATCCCTTGGCTCTTGTTTGTCAAAATGGGTTGTTGCAGTCTATGTTTAGGAATTATTTGGCCTGCTCCACATACTTTGGCGCCCAAGGTCTGTGTTTTGCACAATAACGAGAGTGTTTTTTTGTGTGCGCCGGGCCACTAGTTTTTGCTACTATTGATTCACCAGGCAGATTTTTTGTGTTAGATTCGAGCTCCCTAATGAGCTGAAGAAGTTCTCTGGTTCATCTTGAAAGGTCAAAAGCCCAAGGAAAGTGTTCAGGTCAAAAAAAAGTTGGAGTATTTGACCGGTCTACCTAACATCTAACACCTTTAAACACGTTTGGCTTTGACTCCAACCGCCACCCTCGTTCTCCATCCGACTTGATTATTCCTATTGTCATAAGTCAAGATATAATTGCGAGATCAGTTATTGATTGTTTTCTGACTTTGTTTATGCGATCTGCCAAGCGCAATTGTGTTTGTATTCATTATTTGAATATGACGTTCTCGTGAGGATTTGGTTGCATTCGAGAAGAGGGGAAGAACTTTGCTCAAGGCAAGATCATATCTTCAATGTCAGATCACACACACACACACACATACACAAGCCTCTAGACTTTCATCTGCAGTGATACCGAGATGCTCGGCAGCATAGTTGGAGGTCTCTAAGTTGGGGCAAGGGCTCCTCAGACAGAGCGTTTCCTCCACGCATACAACACACACACGCATACGGAGACACGCACAGCACACTTGCTATCGGCGTACTTGAATTATTCATGAAGGAACAGGACAAGAAGCAACAAATGAGGTTATGCAGACCTGCGCTAAAACATATGGACTTCTCTCAGCAGGAAGACGATGCTCTTTTAAATCTGTGCCACTGCATTCACTCTGAAATAAAACGGATTGGGAAGGTATTGTGCAGCAAATAATAATGGCAATGTAAAATACCCATGGTTAGAGAAGAGTACTCATTTAATGAAGCCGTTTGCACAAGGAGTTAAATCTGTGATTGGACGAGAAATTATCCTGTATTTAAACACTGATATTATAAATGCTGAAGAGGAGCTATTAGGTTAAGACTACATAATTTCAGCTCCAGTCCAAGCCCAGCTCATGTGGTGAATACATAGCTATAATTAAAGATTTTAGGGAATAATACACTACAAAACAGTACTATTGCAGTAATAATAAATAGTCATACATTTTGTTTTCAGGATTCTTTAAAGAAAGAAAGTGAAAAAGAGAAAGTTCAAAAGTAAAGCATTTACTCAAAATACTTGATCAATTTCATGCATCCTTGCTAAAAAAAAAAAAATCTATTCATTAAAAAAATTTAAATCATACTTACCCCAAAATATTTGAACAGTAGTGTATTCATGATAATTTAGTGCTTATAATTTTGTTATATTATATAAGCTTTTTTTGTGTGTGTGCTTTTTGTTATATTATATTTATATTATATAAGCACAAAATCAAATACATGTGAATGTATTCTTGAATGTGTTGTGCTTATATATTATATATGGTACATTTCTATATAAGTTTTGTGTGTGTGTGTGTGTGTGTGTTTGCTTCTCCTCACTCAGCTCTAATTATCTTTGTGAACTGAAGCATTTTGCGGTGGACAGTCAGATATTCTGAAAAAAAAAGACTCTTGCTATCTTTTCATCATTTTCTTTTTGAGCGCTTCAAATGTAACATATTGTCTAACATTTGTCCTGCCAAACGTTCTGACCACTCATGTTTTACTTCAAACTTCCTTTATTACAGACTCTCTAATCTGCTGCCAGTCTGAAGATCTGAGTCATTAGCTTTAGGCCATTCAAATAGACTTTGCACCATAAGAAGTTTGGAAACGATGAAGAGAGATTATCACAACCTGTGGACACACACACACACACAAGGGTCACCGGCCTGTACCACTGCCACCAAACTGGGAGGGGTGGAGGCATTTCTCTTGATCGTGTCTGGAGGTAAAGGACCACAGGAAGTGGGCCAAGAATGAAAATGGTAGTTGCACATGTAACATTCCTTTTCTTTCTCTGATCATGCATTGGTCAGTGCACATGTGCTCATGGTGTAGGTGATGTAAATCATTGCTTAGACTTAGTTTTCTCAAGTCAATATGTTATTTTATTTCCATTGAACATCAACCTATCCCTGGCCTACCTCATCAAATATATATTATTCATATATATTATCAATACTAATGTTATACTTATTTATATTGTTTTGCATTATATTTTTATATTAATTAGACTGAAGTTTATATTTATATCCTTCACAGACTTATTATAATTTATATCCTTAATATAATGGTCTGCCTCATCAAATATATTTAAATCATATATCAGTACTAAAATGTTATTTTTATATTGTACAACATTTTGTATCTTTCATAAATTATAATTTATAACCTTGATATCCTTAATATAATCAATTATTTTAAGGGGATATATATTATAAAGTATATAAATATAAAATTTAGTACAAAAAATATATAATGTACATAAATATGAATAAATATATTTTTAAATATTATATGAGATGTACAAACTAATTGTATAACTACACAGAGCACAACATACTGTCAGTTCTGCTACTTGGATGTAGATTTAAAAAAAAATACTGCACAAGATAACACTATTATAATATTAACAAATTTGTATTGTATTTTTATATTAATTATACTACATTTTATATTTATATCCTTCATAAATTTATTATAATTTATATCCTTAATATAATGGTCTGTCTCATCAAATATATGTAATCTTATATATTCATATATATTATCAGTATTAAGTATTATCAGTATTAAAATTAATTTTTGTATTATATTTTTATACTGTACTAAATGTTATATTTATAGCCTTTATAATATATTATAATTTATAAACTTTATATATTTTAACATAATAGCCTACCTCATCAAATATATATAATTCATATATATTTTCAGTACTAAAGTTTATATTTTATGCATTATTTTTTTATATTAATTAGACTACATTTTATATTTGTATATTTCATAATTTATATCCTTAATATAATTAATTATTTTAAGGGGATATATACAGTGGTGGCCAAAATTATTAGAACACTAGTATTGCTAAAAAAAAAATCATTTTAAGTCAGTTATTTCTATCTTTTGCTGTAGTGTGTCAGAAATATCAGGTTACATTTCTAAACATTCATTTTGCCATTAATTGTAATAATCCAGTGAGATTGTCTGACAGCAGCTAGTGCTCCACACAGAGATCTGATCTCACCATCATCCAGTCTGTCTGGAGTGACATGAAGAAACAGAGTTTCTTTAAAACAAGTTAACTGATAAAGAAAATCTATTTATGGCATTATTTTTGACAGCATCCTCATTTTACAGCATTTTTACACAAGTGCCTAAATCTTTTAACAGTAGGCTACTGTAGCTTTGCAGGTGGGTCTCTTGAAGCATCTTGGAGACGTAGCTACAGTTCTTCTGGATTCAGTCTGTCTCAGTTTGTTCGGTTTCTTCACTACAGCAAAATATAGAAATAACTGACTTAAAACCCATTTTTTTAGCTGGTGAAAATACTATTGTTCTAATCATTTTGGCCACCACTGTATTATAAAGAATATAAATATAAAATTTAGTACAATAAAAATAAATACAATATACATAAATATTAAGAAATATATTCTAAAATATTATACAAAATCTACAAACTAAACATAACAGAGCACCAAATACTTTCAGTTCTGCTACTTGGATGTAGATAAAAAAAAAATAATAATACTGCACAAGATAACACACACAGTCACAGAGATAAACCTGAAGCACTCAGCCGGTAATAGAGCAGACATAACAGCATGCTGGGTATTCCCTCAAGATGTCACATTAGATCAAACACCGAGCGAGCCAGAGAGAGAGAGAGAGACGGAGAGAGAGCGAGTGATCCAGGAGCGCTGGCCTCAGGTGTACTGGCCACGGCTGTCTGCCAGACTCTGACGCGTGCCAGGTGAAACATGTCATCCACGATGTCTTTGCTTCAATGAGGCAAGAAAGGAGCTTCCCAGCATCGGCAGGCTGAGGCCCAGGAGGTGGCCGTCAGCTGCAGGCTCTACCTGTCTGTGTAGCCGGGACGGTGCAGTGGGATAAGTGGTTATGTAATTTGTTGTTGAGCTGCAAATTACACGCTCTGTAACCTTCACCCGCCCAGTCAAACATGGGGCAAATGGTGGTGTGTTCTATGCAATTACACGTGAGGCATGAATATACGTGATGCAAACACAAGGTGTAATTTGTTAATGAATGGTAATGCTCTGCTCGTGACCTGTGCTGAGCTCTCCGTAGGTCTGTTAATTACTTCATTTGTGATTCGTGATGAGGTGTGATTACTTAGCAAAACACATCCTGACACAGAAGAGTCTGTTCACTGCTGTTGCCAATGTAATTCAAATTGCTTTATATGATGAAACAAAGTCACTGTGAAATAGAGAGTATACCTCTCAATAAAATTTAGAGGTTTGTGCTTAAAGCATGAAAAAATATTACATTACAAGGTTATGTTTGTTTTAAAAATACTTAATTATGTATCAAACTAAAAATGAAAAAACATGTTTTAACAAAATGTATTAATCTAGGTTAATATTCATCTATAAATATACTATTGTTCATCGTTAATTCAGGTTTTTTCTTAAAATATTTATTTATGCATCTTTAAATATTAAAAAATGCATGAAAAATGCAAATTAATTTTGTACTGAATTGTTATTTAATGTTACTTATTTCATTAAATAACACAACAAATTGAACCTTTGAAAAAAAGTTTTACACTAAGGAAAAAAATAATTTAATATACACAATTAAAAATGTATTTATTAAAATATTATATAAAATAGAACCATTTAAATATGAGGTATTTTAATACTATTATTCAGCAAGGATGCATTAAATTGATCAAAATTTATCATTTGTAACATTATAAATGTCTTTACTAATACTGTTCATTTGAACTGTAAAGAATCCTAAAAATGTATCACAGTTTCCACAAAAAAATAAAAATAAAAAATAAAAATATTAAGCACAGCTGCTTAAAAACCACATTGATAATAATAAGAAATGTTTCTTGAGCACCAAATCAGCAAATTAGAATGATTAGACTGGAGTAATGAAAAATATGAGGTATTTACTATTATTCAGCAAGGATGCATTAAATTGATCAAAATTTATCATTTGTAACATTATAAATGTCTTTACTAATGCTGTTCATTTGAACTGTAAAGAATCCTAAAAATGTATCACAGTTTCCACAAAAAATAAAAATAAAAAATAAAAATATTAAGCACAGCTGCTTAAAAACCACATTGATAATAATAAGAAATGTTTCTTGAGCACCAAATCAGCAAATTAGAATGATTAGACTGGAGTAATGAAAAATGCTGAAAATTCTGCTTTGCCATCACAGTAATAAATCACATTTTAAAATGTATTAAAATATATATTGTTTTCTTTTAAATTGTAATAATACTTTATAAAATACTGTTTTACTGTATTTCTGGCACGGCCTCTCTACCCATCTGTGAGGCTCTAGCCCAATCATGTTATTTGTAAGTTGTTATTTAAGTCAAAAAGAAATCAGCTCATACATTTTCTACACTGCAGAAGATGTAACAAGCCCACAGTTAAGACTGTTCTCACATGCATAAATGGATTGAGAGCTTGCTAGGGGTGAGTCCCTGCAGGGCCCTTTGTGCTCTTGAATGATGGACTATCTTCACAGCAAACATACATAAGAACATCGTGCTAAATGCCAAAAGCCACATCCGCAAACATGCTGCCAAATACCTCCAGAACCAGCAGATCCGTCAATATGAACCCTCAGCCTGCAGGTGTAGGGGCTATTTTTGCAGCAGATATTCGATTATACATATGATTATACTCAATATCTGATCTTAAGCATGAAAGTATTTCAGTGAGACATCTGAGCCTCCGACTTTTGCGCTCTTCATGTTTAAAAGTTGAAAGATATGAAGCAGGCTGTGCATTAAGTATTTAAAGAAGGAAATATTGATGCCTGAACTTGAATATATAGAGGATACCACATTAAAGTTTTATTACAAGGAATAAAAGTACCTAAAGCAAGATGTTCGTACAGGAGAGGCGCCGATACCGGTATTAAATGATTAATGAATTCTGGAGGGAATACTTGGGAATCTTAAAAGCCCACGCTGCAACTGGCGAAATGGTTAAAAAGAAAGAGAGGCTACATATTCCATGCCGAGTGTCAAACACACAGACGGAGCGGGTGGGTCTGTTCAATTGTTCCGAAAAACAAACATCTCCATCTACTCATTACCAAAAAATAGATCGCGTTTAGCCGTGTGAACTTTGCAATGCCTCTGTGAATTACTCGCCAATTTCCCTTACATTTTCAACAGATTGAGTTACGATGGCAAACAAACACTTTTGTTTGTTATGCTAACAGTAAGCGCGCTAATATAGCAAACTCAAGCTGGAGTCCGTCACATATTTCAAGACTGAATCCCTGTTCACTTTGTTTACAAGAGTCACGGTCCTGACTGGAAGGAGGCTGCAGGCCCCAAACTGAAGTCCTATGAAAATACATGAAGTTCGAGCAAAATGTTGGCCAGAGACATTAGTGGCAAAATTTGCAGTGATTTTTTTTCTCCCGAAAAGTTGACATAACTTCAGGTCCTGACTAACAGCCCAGTGGGAAGAAATGTGTCTCAGTGCAGTTTTGGACTGTTTTCCTTAAACTGAGCTGTGAGCAGTTTGGCAGACATTTCTGGTGCTCTTTCGGAGGTCCTTTGCCTATATGTGAACGCGAGTGATGCGTCTGCCAAGGGTAGCAGCGAGAATTCGAAAAACCTGGAGCGTAAGATGCAAGGCCTACATTAGTTATGTGAGCTTAGCCAAGGCTCTGTTTTTCTCCCTGGCAAAAGTTGTTTTTATCAGGCCCCTGTCAGGCTCATTTGATAGCATTAAAGAAGGAAATATTGATGCCTGAACTTGAATATATAGAGGATACCACATTAAAGTTTTATTACAAGGAATAAAAGTACCTAAAGCAAGATGTTCGTACAGGAGAGGCGCCGATACCGGTATTAAATGATTAATGAATTCTGGAGGGAATACTTGGGAATCTTAAAAGCCCACGCTGCAACTGGCGAAATGGTTAAAAAGAAAGAGAGGCTACATATTCCATGCCGAGTGTCAAACACACAGACGGAGCGGGTGGGTCTGTTCAATTGTTCCGAAAAACAAACATCTCCATCTACTCATTACCAAAAAATAGATCGCGTTTAGCCGTGTGAACTTTGCAATGCCTCTGTGAATTACTCGCCAATTTCCCTTACATTTTCAACAGATTGAGTTACGATGGCAAACAAACACTTTTGTTTGTTATGCTAACAGTAAGCGCGCTAATATAGCAAACTCAAGCTGGAGTCCGTCACATATTTCAAGACTGAATCCCTGTTCACTTTGTTTACAAGAGTCACGGTCCTGACTGGAAGGAGGCTGCAGGCCCCAAACTGAAGTCCTATGAAAATACATGAAGTTCGAGCAAAATGTTGGCCAGAGACATTAGTGGCAAAATTTGCAGTGATTTTTTTTCTCCCGAAAAGTTGACATAACTTCAGGTCCTGACTAACAGCCCAGTGGGAAGAAATGTGTCTCAGTGCAGTTTTGGACTGTTTTCCTTAAACTGAGCTGTGAGCAGTTTGGCAGACATTTCTGGTGCTCTTTCGGAGGTCCTTTGCCTATATGTGAACGCGAGTGATGCGTCTGCCAAGGGTAGCAGCGAGAATTCGAAAAACCTGGAGCGTAAGATGCAAGGCCTACATTAGTTATGTGAGCTTAGCCAAGGCTCTGTTTTTCTCCCTGGCAAAAGTTGTTTTTATCAGGCCCCTGTCAGGCTCATTTGATAGCACACTCCTTTGGTTTTACAACTGCTTTGGCTAAAGAGAGACAACCCACTGAGCGATGGAAATGGCACACACCCAGACCGTATCTGCGAAGATCGACAGGTCACAGCCAAAAGTGTATTGCATTTTACCTTTATCAGCTTCAGACTTTGATTATACAAGAGCGATACATGTGCAGGAGACATCTGATATGCCAGATATCCAAACTGGACGGAACCCAGACATGTTCTGTAAGAGCTTTGCGAGGCATCCAGCTACAAAATGGAGGAGATGGAAAATAAAGCTATTTCCAAATCTGTAATTGTGTGCTGTTCAGAAATTTTTGTGGAATGTATAAAGTGCTGAATTGGATGATGTTTGCAGAATGGGACAACACCCACAATGCCGTGCTGGGACTCGCGCTGGGCCATGCGACTCAGATCCAACTGAAGAGTAAGAGCATCGTTAAGCTGTCCAACTTGGGATAGTTAGGAACAGGCGATGCTCCAAATATGTCTCTGGTTGATGACTCCGATCCATCATTTTATGAGCGAAATTTCAATCCAGAGATGTCCTTGCTGTTGGAATTTGGAAATATTATGTGATGACAAGGATGCATCACAGTAAGCAATTTCATATCTAAATGATATGAATAAATATGAATAGATGAAATGGCAGGGTTATTTTATTTCAAGTAATATTTTTTAATGGTTTATGACATTAAAAAACATTACTTGAAATAAAATATAAATACATAAAAAAAACTTCAAATTCAATGTTGCCTTGCAACTGGCTGAAATAAAAGAAAGTTTAAATACTAAATTAATTCAAACTAAGACTAAATAAAAACTATATAGACATCTTAAAAAATGAATACAAATCACAAAAACACAACAAAATTACTAAAACTTTCACTAAAATTAAAAGGAAGGGCAGCAATTCTAAAACAAAGACAAGTTTGTTTTTATTTATTGTTTTAAATGATTTCATTTTTAATATTATATATTATTACATAATATTATTTAGTCGTCGTCGTTGTTGTTAGTTGTTGGTTAATTGAATGTATGATGATTAAAGTGACCTTGAACTTTTTAAAGCCACATTAAAAATGTTGGTATTATTTTTTATTATTATTATTACCGTATTGGCCCGAATATAAGACGACCCTGATTATAAGACGACCCCCCTTTTTGTGGCGCCACCTAGTGTTGTGGGTGTATTATTGACATGTCAAAGTCTAGACCCTGAATATAAG
The DNA here is from genome assembly GCF_001515625.1 of Sinocyclocheilus rhinocerous. Classification (NCBI taxonomy): domain Eukaryota; kingdom Metazoa; phylum Chordata; class Actinopteri; order Cypriniformes; family Cyprinidae; genus Sinocyclocheilus; species Sinocyclocheilus rhinocerous. The sequence goes on from NW_015647952.1 coordinate 883,295, forward strand.
ATGACCGTGTTTTTTCAGATGTATTTCCAAGAAAAAAACATCGTCTTATATTCAGGACAATACGGTATTAATAATTGTTGGTTAATTGAATGTATGATGATTAAGGTGACCTTGAGCTTTTTAAAGCCGCATTAAAAATGTAGGCATTATTTTTAATTATTATTATTATTATTATTATTATTATTATTATACTATATTTTGGTTGGTATAGGTTGATTAACTGATTGAATGTTTTTTGTAAAGTGGTCTTTTTCTCGAAATACTCTTTTGACTACTTAAATTGTGTACATTTATTTATTTAAATTTCAAACATACTATGTTCAATAATTAATATTCTGTTTCATTATCTGAAATGTGCATGTAAATATAAGAGTGGTGGTGTAAATGTATCACGACAAAGTTCCTCATGACTCCTCTCAACAAAGCAACAAAGTCAAAGGCAAAGTTAGTAGCGGTTCCAGCAAGAGCGGAGTTTAACCAGGAGCAGATGGAGTCTAATCCTAAGGGTTTCCCTTTGCTTCCGGAGTCACCCACGTCCACAGGTGCTCGCCTCTTCTCCCCCCATTCCCATTTTAAATCCTCCCCCTCCATTTCCTGTAAAGCAGGTGCAATGGTAATCCCTACTGGGGGTCAGCGTGGCAGCATGCCTCTGGCTAGACCTCCACCTGCTCATGTTGAGCAATACCCATCCACAAATGTATTCTCTTATGGAAATAATCACACTCTGATTGAGGCAAAAATAAAGATTTGTACAAACGCAACATCGACACACAGCAGTGAGGCTGACCTTTATGTACAATGCATAATCACTCTCATAGAAATATAAAAACAAGAATAAATAATACTGTGAATTTATGAATCTGTAGAGAATGCTTAAAAGTCTGCCGTTTGTGTTTTGAAGAGCCAATCAACGAGAGAGTCGTTTCACTCCATACTTCTTGCCTGAGTGATCACCTCTCGCCTTCCTGTCACTCAAACCTCACATCTCAAGTATTTCTGAGAAAAAGGGAGAAAAGTCAGCTAGCGCCTCAAAGACGCCATGTGTCAAAGAGCCGGACTTTTCACACTTGAAAATGTACATGCAAAATTTCATTTAAAATTTGATTACACACATCCTCTTCCACACGCTAAGATAAAACAGCATAGCTGACTTATAGCACGGTGGCCCATATTTTCATCTAAACCAGTCAAAAGAAGTTCACCAGCTGGAGTGTGGCAGAGCTAGAATGAGGAGTCACATGTTGGGATAAGTTACAGATCTGTGAGATTACTGCAGATGGTCCGTGCAAATAATTAAAATGAATCAAACTTGTAACGGCAGCACTTCTCATTTCTTCCATTATGAAATTATCTAATTCGACTCCTAAGATCAGTTAAGGCCTATTTTCAGTTGATGTGTCTCGATTGATTGCAACCGCTGTTTTGTGCCGCATTTTGCAGGCTTACATGCTTTCATGTAGGAGTTTATGTGTGTGAATGTTTTCAAGCTTTTGGATGCCAAAACCCCAAAATATGATGATCCCCTTGCAAGCGACCACCTTTCTAAATTATAAAGCTGGCTGTATACTCTAGCAAAGAATATATATATATAAATATAAAATGTTACGAACTCTAGGGGTTAGCCGTAACAGAAAAAGGATTGGAAGTTCACACCAGAGAGATGCCAAATAAACACTTTTATTTTCTTTAAACGGGAATATCTTCAGGGGCAGACAAGGCCAAAACAATAAACAAAACAGACTTTTCTTTGACAACTAAATAACCTCAAACGGAAATAAAAACAAAATACAGATCAACCTCCCTGAACCA
>NW_015647952.1:885396-896661 GCF_001515625.1 Sinocyclocheilus rhinocerous
TAGCAAAGAATATATATATATATATATATATATATATATAAAATGTTACGAACTCTAGGGGTTAGCCGTAACAGAAAAAGGATTGGAAGTTCACACCAGAGAGATGCCAAATAAACACTTTTATTTTCTTTAAACGGGAATATCTTCAGGGGCAGACAAGGCCAAAACAATAAACAAAACAGACTTTTCTTTGACAACTAAATAACCTCAAACGGAAATAAAAACAAAATACAGACCAACTTCCCTACCTCCCTAAACCAAAAACAAAGTGAGAAAAAAAAACTAGTATTTACAAGAATATTTACAAAGTTATTTACAAAGTTTCCGGGCGTACACACAGCAGAATCAGAATCCAAATCGTAGTCAAGACAAGTAATGTTCAGATAAACAAGGGTTTTAGAATTTGATCTTACAATAACAAAACACTAAACAGATTCAATCCACTCAGACTCTCTCTCTCTCCGGTACGACACTTTTTCACAACCAAACGACAAGGATACAAACAATAGGCAAGAAACAGTTAATCAGAACGTTAGCGAAACACAACGTTATGAAGTCAACGAGGCTCAAAGGCCCCAGATGAGTGTTTGGGGCGGTCCTTATATCTGGGTAGGGTGTCACCATCACCAATCACCATCTCCAGCTGGTTAACAGAGGCCACACCCATCTGGAACACAAACATGTCGGCACACGAGCAGAGAGATCGAATACATACTTACTCGCGATCTTTACAACACGCATTACATTACGTATTTCATGGCACACTCGTTGTATGCGTATTTGGCGCCACCTAGTGTTGTGGGTTTATTATTGACATGTCAAAGTCTAGACCCTGAATAAGACGACCGCGTTTTATCAGATGTATTTCCAAGAAAAAAATATCGTCTTATATTCGGGACAATACGGTATTTTTTTTTTTTTTCACAGACCCTCCAGCACCCCCCAGAGCCCCCAGTTTGAAAACCCCTTGGCCTAAATAACCATGTGAATTTACACATTCTCCTGAAATCCTAAAATTAGTTAGCCTTAAATGAGTCTTGAAGGGCATTTGCACTACTTCTTTTCATGATCAGAAAGCTATTTATTTAGTAAAAACGCATGAACCATGCAGACTACAATTTATTTGAGATAACGCCACATATGCTTGGTCCATTAACTCTACAACTCAAAGCACACTGCCGGTGTCTCTAAATTCCACCAAGTGTTAAATATCTGCTTGTTAATCAACAAAAACTAATTATGTAGTGGATTTCCCTTGATTTTCCCATTTTACTTTCAAACACTTACAGGCATGCTATCTAAACCACAGGTATCATGTCTTTCTGAGACAGTTTCTTAAGCAACCCTCCCTAACCCTCCCTCTAGTTTTTCTTTTGCAATCCTTGTACTTTCTTCACCACTGTCCTCAAATGAGGTAAAAGGAGAAACAGATAGAGGTGAAACTGCTACTTGTGTGTTTCTGTATTGAGAAACTCAAAGACAGCATTCCAGCTAAGGTTCAGCCTCCACGAAAACCCAACTGCATTATCAGCATGATTCACTACCCAGATCTCTGCGCTCAGACTTTGCCAGGTACATCGTTCGGCCGACTGGATTGCGACAGGCCACTCTTGGCTCAACCTTAGTTCCCTCTCTCATAGTTTCATGAGGAAATTAAAAGGGAAGAGGTGACTCTAATCAGAGGTTAGATTATTTTTAAACATCTGGTTAAGAATGTTGTGCAAAATGAACAAAGTCAAAGAGGGAAACAAAAGTTAAGTCTCATGTAAACTAACAAAACCGAAGGAGACAAAGGTGAAAAAACTTCAACTCATACAAACAGAATCAGTATCATGTCCAGTCGGGCCCCTCAGGTTGTTAATTAAATCAGATATTGATAATGTATATATTTGATCAAATGTAGCGTGTACTGGTTTAGTTTGTTATAGGGCAACACTTTGCAATAAGGTTCCATTAGTAACATTAGTTAACTACTTTAGTTACATGAAGTTGCAATGAAAAATACTATTACTAATACATAATAAATTACAACATTTACTAATACACTATTGAAATCAAAAGTTGTATCTGTTAATATTACCTAATGGATGTTATTAACTAACATTAACAAAGATGAATAAATACTGTAACAAATGTATTGCTCATTGTTAGTTAATGTTAGTCAAAACAATGTTAAATAATGAAACATTAAATGTAAAGTTTGCTTTTGTTTAAAAAAAGGTAAATATAATATATAATAAACTATGGTCATGTATTATCTCATCTATAAAAGTGTATGGTGTCTCTGATACTACAATATCTAGTAGCAAAGCTACTTGTCTTAAAATAGTGGAGGGAGGGGGGAAAATATCAACAAATCTCTATGAAACAATTTCAGGCCGTTTTAGACTACAGTAGAAATATATGATTGTCATTGTTCTTAGTGCTTGATTACACAACCACAACTGCCACTGCTGAGGTAAGCTGTGGTTCCCTCAAAGAAAAGTCACTGCTCTCGCAAACCTTTACCACAAAGTTACAGCCTTATTATGCCAAATTACTGCATCCAATCTTGGGCCTTAAAGGTAGCTCATCATGCACTGATGAAAAACACATGAACAAGCACAGGCCTTCATTTCACTATTAGGAATGATTACAATCGCACCAGGGGCCAGTCCTGTAAGATCTGCGAGGCAGAGACTCCACTAGCAGTCATTTGCGTTAATTACCCGACATTATCAACAAAGGAACTGCGTTTGTCGAAACCTGTCTGATTAGGGACTGAGAGACACCGGCCTCATGGGAACGAGAAACAAATGTTCTCCCTTGATTTGTGTTTGTATAGTCACAAGTTGCCTTAAAAACCCCTAAAAGTCATCAAATTTGCATGTTGTTTTTTCTCTAGATTACACCAGACATGCTGCACAGAAGACTGTGTCCTAGGACCTTAAAAAACAACTGACCCTTTCTTTTGTTTACATTAGTGCCGTCAACTTGGTAGAAACGATTAGAGGCAATTGGCAGGTTTTTTGATGTTTCATAATATATGATAATTTATGCACCAGATATAAGTTGTCTGTCTGAGGCAAACTTGTTTACATCAAAAGTGGAAGAAATTTTGATTTTATAAAGATTTTCAAATGTCATTTTAGCACACAAGGTTTTACTGTGGTTAAATGGTAGTTTTAAGGTCAGTTTATATACTGATTTTTTTATTAAATTGTAAACAGTCAATCGCATTTGTTTCAGTTGCACATTTTATTGAATAATTTGTCAACACATGAAAATTATAGACTGCCAAGGAACATGTGGGTGGGAATTGTGTTTGAAGTATTACAGCAGGGTTGAGTACAAAATGCAGTGTTAGAAGTTTTAAGCCCACAGATATATTTTAGTTCTTCCTGTCATTAGTAGTGATATCTCCCCCAATGCTAATGGATCTGTAAAGCATTACCATAAATCTAACCTCCCCCATAATATCAGAGTTCTTATGGGTCACTGACTCACCAGATTCTACTTGATGCCTTCACACCGTGTTAAACGATACAAGCCCGATAGCCTTGTGTAATTCATTTCTAACGCTACACGCTAACCTTTCAGGTTGCACTGCTACCTAATAAGACATGTACACATATGACGTGAATAGGCCCCTTGAAAAACACATTCAAATATGAGTAATATCACTTTGACAGCAATCTGCATAAATTCAAATGCTGCCTGAAACATACACTGGCCCCTGTTTAAAATTCAGAATTATCCCTCTTTTAGCACACACACCATGGCATCTGTCCTCTAGAATTACCGCATGAAAAACGGCACCTCGGCATACACTGGCCCCTGTTTAAAATTCAGAATTATCCCTCTTTTAGCACACACACTATGGCATCTGTCCTCTAGAATTACCGCATGAAAAACGGCACCTCGCTCTCATGTAAACGGCAAGTTTTGATTAAATAGTGTGCACTGTGTCAGATTCTCATCACATCTAGGTGTCTATGGTGTCACATCCAGGGGCTTGTACCATGATAGTGGCTGAACAAACTCTGGGTTACAGGATTAGTTTTGAGTTGACAAAACCAAACCAAACCAATCCAATCTGGCTTTGTTGGTACCAGGATGCTGACCATCAACTTTCTCTGTCAACTCAGGCTTTGATCCTGAGGTATGGTGCGTTCAAGTCATGTCGGATAGATCGTATTTACGAGTTGAACGCACTTAAATACGTTTACACAGCAAGGTGGAAAGAGCTGTCAGTGAAAGAAGACAACTAAAAGAAAACATCTTGCCATATCAGTGCAAGTGAAACTTGTGAAGTTAGTTTATATAGTTGATAATAGATATAGGTATTATAAAGAGACTCAAATCTAAACTCAAATGTAGTCGTGTTTAAAGCTTTATCAGTTCATTCTAAAGCGTATTTATATTCTATATTATCTGTATATATTTATATTAATTTAAAATAAAAGATCAATTATTATTTTAATATTGCTTGTGCAATGGATTAAGGGTATAATAAATATATAAATCATCACTAAAAGCCAGATGATTTTATCTTTAAAAATGTTTTACTATGTAGTGACCTTTAATTTGGAGCAAGAGAAACTGGGGGAGTGGCTTTATTGCATCAGAAATGTGTAACTTTTCTTGAAGCTGATTGGTCAAATTTCAGTTTGTGATCTCTAAACTAGAACTTAACCTGCCCCAGAGCAGGTTAGCTGTGGAGCGCAAGTTACTATGGCGATGAACACTGCTAAAAGCCAAGCCACTTTCATGGTACCTAAAACCCAGGATTGGTGCAAACTAAACTGAAACTTACCTGGCTAGCCAGCTAATCCAGCTTCATGGTACAGGCCGCAGGTCTCAGGCAACATATAAACAGAAGCATGTAAATTTATTGACTAATCCTGCTGTGCTTGTTAATAGAGCAGATTTTCTTACTGCGTTAAGGAGGTTTATCAATTTTTAATAACTTCTTTGAAATTTCATAAGGGAGTGATGATATCTTAACAGAAAGGGGAGGAAAGCATGACAGTCCTCATTGATGTTGTTTTTATTAGAGAAGGTGGACCCCGAGAGATTCATCAAACGCACACAAAACCCCTGCTGAATCAGCATCACTCTCAGGGGTGTTAAGAATACATGTGAATCACATCTAACAGAGCTGGTTTGACACTCATTATGGTGATTAATGTGGCTATAAATAGATTCAGTGATATAATATATAATGTGTTGAGTAATTAACTGAAATATAAAACGACTCAAATACTTTAGTTTATTTTATTCAAATCCCACTTCCTGTATTCCATCTGCAATATTGCTGTTTGTAATATAAATGTTATAAAAATCAGTTATACATATATTATATCAAACATTACAGTACAACTGTAAAATAGTATTACAATTTAAATTAAACTGTTATCCATTTTAATACAGTATATTTAATACTCAAGTCTTCAGCGTTACATGATCCTTATGAAATCATTGTAATATCCTGACTTGGTGCTCAAGAAACATTATTTCTAACATTTCTTTATTAGTGCTACAGTTTTTACTGCTTAATATTTTTGTCTAACCCTAAACTGTGATACTTTTTTTATAGAAGTCTTTGATGAATAGAAAGTTCAAAGGATCTAGCGTAAGGGTTGTTCATGTCACTTATTTGCTGATTAAAAGCATTAATGTCTTTCAAAAAATATATTTTGTGTATGGATGTGTTTAAGCTACATAAAGCGTATTTTACAGAATCTCAAGGTAACGTAAACTCTGAGGAATGTGCAAATATTTCTGTAATTGCATTAGACTCTACAATTAGTTCAAGTGTACTTAAAACTTTGCAGGAAGTTAAATACGGCAAGAGGCAATTAAATGGGCCTAAGAGGATGATGGGAGTGAATTCTGTCCCAGACGACTGTGTCTCCCCAGGGGTGGAGGTATTTGTTGCTGTAATAGGAAGCGTTTGGTCAGCACAGAGCAGCTGAAGTGAGCAATCAGGTCCGTGGCAGATTACCTTACCCAGACGACAGGCCTGCTGGGAGCATCCTGATCTAACGGTACCTGACATGTCTCCCCACAGCTCCCTGCATGTGACTGCGTGTTTCTGCCTGTATGTGTGAGAGTTTAGGGTCTGCTGGCAAGTGATAGCTGGTGAATCGCAGGTTTTGCCAGTCTGTTGAACTGGCTTTTTTGGGTAGAAAGGAATTACGTGAAATCGGAAGATTTAAAATTCCTTAATTTACGTCGCACTTTACCTACCCTCATTGTTGAAGTACTTTATTTCTCCAAAGAGGAAGCGACAGTAGTGGTTCAGTCTCCTTAAGCCTCTTCCTCTATCAAAACATAGATGGCCTTCAACTCAACCCCTCGTGACCCCAGCATCTGTTTGAGGAAATGGCCCTTGTGCATCATGAACTAAAATGGACTTTTCCTGTGGCCTTGAATGAAAAGGTCATTAAATGGGATATTATTCCAACAAACTCTGAGAACTGTTATTGCCATATCACACTGTTATTGCCATATCACACTCAACTGATCTACAGAACGTCTGCCATTTGTGTCCCTGGCGTCAGATGACCGCAATAGTTCGCACAAGGCCAACAATTTTTTTGAATAAATAAAACAAAATAAATAACCCAGCACCAAACACAATACAGTTTAACAAGACTAACAATGTATTTTGAAGTTGTGCCACAGTTTGTTCATCAAATGTTTCCATTTTTTTCTCCATTTAAAGCAATGAGGGTTACATAAATCACCCTCTGAAGAAATAAACGTTCTCTTTATCAATTTATCATCAAATTCCCTTTTTTTTAATGAAATTACGTTTCTAAAAAAACACCTTGAAGTTTTATTGCTTGTTAGCACAGGATTGTATTGTCAGATTAAAAACACTTTATATGATAGAATATTTAAAAGTGGGCAAAAAAAATCTAACTGAAAAAGACACGTGTTTGATAGAATTGCCTGTTTAGGACTGTGGATTTGAACTTATTTGATACCTGTGATCAAGCATTCAAATCAATAATTAGTGTTGCGATCCACACACAAACAGGCTCATTCGTCTCGTCTTTAACACGGACCAGTTTTACTGTGGAGAGCAAAATAAACAAAACAGGAAATCCAGAATAAAAATTAAGACTGTTCTTTACTAATATCGCAGATCGTCTGTACACATTCTGACAACGCCGACACTGTCAGAACAAGGCATATGTTCAGCTGACTGCACTTAATTTGCTTAGTGACATTGTAATCTTTGCAAATGATTTTTAAGCTGAACACAATAAGGCCCTCTCATTTCGTAACATAAATAAGTATGCATGAACAGACAATTAGAATATGATCATGTAAATCTGAATCAAAGCGTGGGGAAAACATGTCATTGCCCTTCTATTTGATTGCCAGTAGCCACAAGCACTGTTTTTCTCACTCAGTTTTATTCATTTTGAAGTTTGCCATGTAGATGAACATTGTTCTGGCAGTTTATCAGCTTTCGATTAATATGGCGTGATGTGTTGTTGAACAAGATTACAGTGTGAACTACAGGAGCACCATCAAATGTGTATTCATTTACACAGCAAGGTCAAGACACACGGCATCTCAAACCACAACCCAGTGGTCAGGAGTGTCTGTGAGGTCAGCATGTCACGGTTTATTCTAGAGTGGTTACATCAGCTAAAAAACAAAAAAAAAGCATTAACCAGCTTTTTTTTTTTTTGTCAAATTGTTGTTAGTTTGGGACCTCACCAAACCAAGTGAAATATGACCATGAATGGCAAACAGTAAAACAAAAAAGGGCTTAAGGGAAACATCCTTCAGCAATATAATTTGTAATTTGGTAAATTTACATATGTAAAAAGTTCAAATGCTGCTTTTAGTATTTCAAACTTTTTCTTCAGCTTATTTGTCCAATTTTGAACTTAAACTTAAAGATGTACTTAATTTCTCACAAAGTTTTGGAGGAAAAACAAACATCTTTCCATATTTGACAATTTCAACAGATGTCCTTAATTATTTTTGGTCATTGTGGTTTAGAGACAACAGAATTCTCAGATGTCCACAACAGTTCTCACAAGGCAAAAAATAAAAAATAAAAAATAGGCAAGTTTTACAAGTTTAACAATGTATTTCATATTTAGCTTTAATACATTGTAGGCATTTTTCTAAACAACATTTACAATATTTTACATTTGTCTTTTTCTTTCATCATAATATATCCTTTTTTCTGTATTTTTATCTTTGCCATCAAAATATGTAAATGCAAGAATGTATTTTGTTTTCATTTTGTCTAACTCCGCCTACCCATCTTTGATTGGACAAACAGATAGTCCCACCCCATAACTCACACCAGTGGTTGAGTCAATGTTGCTGTAGAGGGTCAATGCACATTAGAAAGTATTTTAACATAAAAAATATATATAATTTACTCACATGTCACATCACACTTAAAACGGTGCTTAGAACATAATAGCTGCTGTGAGGTCAAAGGTACACACCTGACATTTCCAGCTTTTTCTGCTTCTAACTGGCCATGTCCGACGTTTACATTTTTAAAACCAGGGGAAGTGTGGCATTTACCCTTATGTAAACACACAACGCCTTTCGGGATGCAACAGCTGTCGAAGATTTACATGCCGTATGCCAACCAGTTCCACAGACTTGCATCATTAGAGTATAAATGCTCAGACAGCAAGGTACCTGCAACATGTCACTCACTATATTTGTTATTTGCTCAGACGCGAGTTGAAAGAATGAAAGCCAGTGAGAAGCATGCATGAGTGATTTTGTTACTTTTTTTTTTTTTTTAGCTCAATGCCGTTCATTTACCATTTTAGTTACAGCCATGATTTGTAGAGGATACATTTTCATAGCAGCGAAAATGTTGCATCATAAAAAACCAAAACGCAAGAGTATATGTTAACTATTTAAAAATGTGATCAAATCAAGTACTTTGCGTATTTAATGTAAATTGTGCCGGCATTTGCATTTAACAAATCTAACAGTTCCGGTTTTCATATATAACCTAAGGATTCATCGGAAATTGAGAAGCCTATAAATTACACGAAACAATCAAGTTCCCTAAATCAGCACTTGAGTTCCCTAAAGGCTTGTACCATACTGTCGTTTCACATTCTCTGTCAAGTTTTTCCCTTTCAAATACACACACACACACAACGGCACGAAAACATACACTGTGATTTTCTCATTGAAAAATGGCCGTGAGCACCTATGAAAAGCTTCAGAATTGTATTTCCCCACATCATTTATTTTCTTTGGGCTGCCGAGTCTTTCTCCCATGCTTCATGCTCTGGCTGCGGTGAGCTGAGAGAGAACAGGACACGCCTAAAAAACCCTAAAGTGTCTCTGGTGGCCGGTGTCAGTTGTGCACAGAGATTGTGGTCCTTGGCCCCGACCCAAGGATTAGGTGTTCCAGGGAAGAGAGATTTGTTGGCCCTCACCAATCCCCAAGAGTGCTTTGGGAATTGTGTGTTTGTGTATATGTGCCTTTTCCCTCCTCCCTTCCCACCTCCTCTGCACTTGAGTTTTACGCCATCTTTCGCACAAGGCCAACAATTTTTTTGAATAAATAAAACAAAATAAATAACCCAGCACCAAACACAATACAGTTTAACAAGACTAACAATGTATTTTCTATTTAACCTTCAGATATTCTAGGCATTTTTCTAAACAAATCAAAAGTAACTATATTTTACATTTGGTCTTTTTCTTTCATCATAATATTCCCTTTTTTTAGCCAGTCTGTGTTTTTATTTTTGCCATCAAAATATGTAAATGCAAGAACACATTTTGTTTTTGTCTAACCCTGCCTACCTGCCTTTCGTTGGACAAGCAGATAGTCCCGCCCCATAACCAGTGGTTAAGTCAATGTTGCTGTACAGGGTCATTGCACATCAGAAAGAATTTAACATAAAAAAAATAAATAAATTTACGTCACACTTAAAACGGTGCCTACAAAATAATGGCCGCTGTGAGGTCAAATGTACACACCTGACATTTCCTGCTTTTCCTGCTTATAATTGGCCATGTCCGACGTTTACATTTTTAAAACCAGGGGAAGTGTGGCATTTACCCTTATGTAAACACACAAGGCCATTCAAGATGCAACAGCTGTCGAAGATTTACATGCCTCATGCCAACCAGTTCCACAAACTTGCATCATTCGAGTGTAAATGCTCAGACAGCAAGGTTCCTGCAACATGTCACTCACTATATTTGTTATTTGAGCAGACGCGAGTTCAAAGAATGAAAGCCAGCATGAAGCATACACAAGTGATTTTTTACTACATTTTTAGCTCAATGGCGTCCATTTACCATTTCGGTTATAGCCATGATTTGTAGAGGATACATTTTCATAGCAGCGGAAATGTTGCATCATAAAAACCAAACGCAAGTTAAATATTTAAAAATGTGATCAGTTTGAGAGCGCCGAGTGTTTAAAGGGGTCATATGATGCACAGCAAGGTCAAGACACACGGCATCTCAAACCACAACCCAGTGGTCAGGAGTGTCTGTGAGGTCAGCATGTCACGGTTTATTCTAGAGTGGTTACATCAGCTAAAAAAAAAAAAAACAGCATTGACCAGCTTTTTTTTTTTTTGTCAAATTGTTGTTAGTTTGGGACCTCACCAAACCAAGTGAAATATGACCATGAATGGCAAACAGTAAAACAAAAAAGGGCTTAAGGGAAACATCCTTCAGCAATATAATTTGTAATTTGGTAAATTTACATATGTAAAAAGTTCAAATGCTGCTTTTAGTATTTCAAACTTTTTCTTCAGCTTATTTGTCCAATTTTGAACTTAAACTTAAAGATGTACTTAATTTCTCACAAAGTTTTGGAGGAAAAACAAACATCTTTCCATATTTGACAATTTCAACAGATGTCCTTAATTATTTTTGGTCATTGTGGTTTAGAGACAACAGAATTCTCAGATGACCGCAATAGTTCGCACAAGGCCAACAATTTTTTTGAAGCTGTGTGTCCCGGCGCGACGAGACAAAACCATTAAAACCCATTATAAACTAGGCATTTGTTGTATCCAGTGGGGACATAATTACGGATTATAATGACTTATACAGTTTTTTTTTTTTACGCGTTGCATTGCATCGCGCCTTGTAAACATAAAACCATGCCTGCATTTATGATCGGAGAAATGACAAACAACAAGCGCTACTCTACACTGCTCAAAACTCGCGTTTGAATCATCAGTGGCAAATTCTTTAAATATGAAAACGTACTTACAGACTGCGAGTCAGAACAGCCGCATTGTT
>NW_015647952.1:896774-908697 GCF_001515625.1 Sinocyclocheilus rhinocerous
AAAGTAGTTTCGCTTTCGCAACGAAACACACAGCGTCTTCACAACATGGCGGTGGCGGCAACAGCGAGAATAAAGTTACGCCTTCTTTCTTTGCGTAAACATTTGGGCGGCGTTATGCAAATCTTCCCACATCGTGATGTAGACATGTGGGGGCGTGTTTAAACGAAGCGTTTTAGGAGGGCGTGGACGAGTCTTAACTTTTATAAAGAATATCTCTTTGGGTTTGAGACTTTAGTCTTTGCAACTTTAGGGATCTTATCTATTCACAAACAGCTTGTAACACTTCAAAGAGAAAGGAAAATTTGAAATCCCATCATATGACCCCTTTAATGTAAATCGTGCCGGCATTTGTCTTTAAATCTAACAGTTCCCATTTTCATATATAACCTAAGGATTCATCGGAAATCGAGAAGCCTATAAATTACACGAAACAATCAAGTTCCTTAAATCAGCACTTGAGTTCCCTAAAGGCTTGTTCCATACTGTCGTTTGACATTCTCTGTCAAGTTTTTCCCTTTCAACACATATGTACTGACAACGTACACTGTGATTTTCTCATTGAAAAACGGCTGCGAGCACCTATGAAAAGCTTCAGAATTGTATTTCCCCACATCATTTATTTTCTTTGGGCTGCCGAGTCTTTCTCCCATGCTTCATGCTCTGGCTGCGGTGAGCTGAGAGAGAACAGGACACGCCTAAAAAACCCTAAAGTGTCTCTGGTGGCCGGTGTCAGTTGTGCACAGAGATTGTGGTCCTTGGCCCCGACCCAAGGATTAGGTGTTCCAGGCAAGAGAGATTTCTTGGCCCTTGCCAATCCCCAAGAGTGCTTTGGGAATTGTGTGTTTGTGTATGTGCTTTTCCCTCCTCCCTTCCTACCTCCTCTGCACTTGAGCTTTACGCCATCTTCCTCCTCCTCCTCCTCAAAATGCCCACGATAGCACATGGATGGCATAATCAGGGCCTGCCCTGGCTGGGTGGGTTTAAAAAGACTGACAAAATGTAGCTTGGATTGTGAAGGGGGACAAATCTAGTAATATAGTCAAACAGAGTGGGAGAGCGAGAAATGGGGGAGAGAGATAGTGAGCAGTCGAATAAGTGAACGGTGGGGGATCTTGGGCAAAGGAGGTAAGACAGGATATGAAAACAATGGACTCATTGTAGAGAGATGATAGAGGGATGAGAAGGAGATCGGTGGAACACAGCACCATCTACAGGCTGATAGAGAGCACCATCAGATGATCGCAGGAGGACGGCCAGAAGTGGGTGGGATGGCGTTTCCTTTTATGAGTGGATATCAAATGTGATTGGGAAGAATAAATGAATTCATTGTAGTGATACGGGTGAAATCGCTTTGATAAGAGATGGATTACGTTGGTTTTATAGTTGCAACACGAGAAAGAGTGAGTCACTTTGAAACCCTCTTTGACGTGTTTCCACATGAAAGGCTTCGACAAACAAGAGAGAGGTGACCTATAGTGACAAAATGCATTCTTCTCCATTTCCTGCATTTTTACGGGCTGCTCTTGAATTTCAAATGGAACAGTTGTATGAATGCCAGCTCCGACGCTTCCGCTCTGCTCCCAAGTCTCTCTTTCTGTTCTCCAGGTGACCGTTTTGTAGCCCCACCACCTTTCCTGTGCCAAAAATGCCAACTGTAACAACAAAGAGTGGCAGATGCCAAGGGAATCCCAGACGAATGACCTCAGTGAAGCCGGCCTACCAAAGAGAAGCAAATATTTACCCTGCGTGTTTGAACCCATGGCGTGGTGCCACGGCTGCCCCTCAGAGCGCATACCGGCCCGATAGTCTTACTCGTCCTCCAACTTTGCTCCCTGGGTACACCCTATATGACGCCAGAAAAATCTTTTCGATTTTCAACCATCGCATCATAGAGCGGAACATGACAGAAAGGGGTATGTTTAAGAGATATTAAAGGAATATTTCAGTTTCAATACTACTTAAGTTCAATCATAATGATCAAAAATGTATTGACGCTTCTCTCTTTTTCTTTAAAAATCAAAAATCTGGATTATACATAAAATTGTAAAAAGCTCCCCACTGAAATATTAAAGACACAAGATATAAACAATATGCATGTTAATGTGATTTTAAGTGATTCATTATTTTCTATGTAAATTTAAATGTAATTATAAACCCTACAATGCTGTAAAAATGTTTTTAAAAAATATACAGCTCAAACATATGTTTTAAGAGAAGACTTTAAAAAGACATAAAATAAGCTTCACATTTCTGCTTTTAAACCCTAAATTCTGCCCTATTCACTTCTCTTGTAAGTGTCTCTACCACATTTTTGTGATAATCAACATTATGCCAAAATAGAGAATGGAGAACCCAGTATATTCCTTTATTTCTCCTTTTCTTATTTTTCTTTAATTTTTATCAAACTATTTTTTTTTTTTTTTCAAACTTTAAGTCTTCTTATTACCAGTGCTGTCTCTTATTCCATTCAGGTCCAGCACATCCCAGAGCTCAGCCGCCCTGAGACCGAAGTCTCCTTACGGGACACTGACTTCAAAGTCCATTTTGGAAGGACTGATCTGAAGAATGCGAACCGGTCTCTGATAACCAACAGAGCAGTCGGGATCAGTGAAGAAGCCACCAAATGAGATCTCTTGGGCATCAAACACACACAATACATAAAATATGTGCATATCATATTAATGTGCTGTTCTATTCTTCTGTTGAGGTGAAGCTGGTTGGAATATGCTGGCTGTCTTGACTGTGCATGATTTACTCGATAGTAAACGGTTTTACATGGAAAGCATATATTGGCTCTAGTTTTGCTCGACTCTTTGACTCAGACTCTCCTCTCTGAAGAATTTGCAGGTCATACCAGGATGCAAAACTGCACATCTGACCCACCTGTGCACTCCATGACCCCATAACCCATCATCCTCCATCAGATTAGCATGTCCACTCCAAGAAATGAGCGCTCAAATCAGCATTTAATCCCTCAGGAGAACAACATTAACTGCAGTGCGGTACAATATAGAACAGATGTGCAAGATCTTAACCTGGGACAAGAAAATGCCATGATGCTATGTGTCAGCCATCATTTAAAAAATATATATACATATACAGTATATACACACATATACATATATCAGACTTAATCTGATAAAAGGGCTCAGAATAGGTGCGGTGCAAATTGAGAAACTCTGAAAAACTTTCAAATGTCTGTCTGCATTAGGCTACTGTCCTTTAATCTGACTCCCACCATATTGGATTGTAATCCCTGTGTCCTGTATGAGCAATCATCAACTACGTGATGGGGAAGGGGAGGTTATGAGGCAAAATGGAGATGCGAACAATGTGTTAAGCCCTGTCAAAAAAAATAAATTTGAGGATTGCAGTGGATATGGAATCAATCACTAGAGCTACTGACTTTATGGCTCTACTAAGCTCGTTCTACTAGATAGACAGGTGTTTTTTTTTTTTTTTTGAGAACAGCGATCCAGGGTGAAATGTTTGAAAAATTCTTCAATGGTAAACAAAAAGTAACTTTTTTCCTGAAATATTCCACATCAAGCTCCATGTCGAAAATGCATGACTCCAGGAGTTGGCATGCGGCAGCAGTTCCAGCCTGCTAAGCCCACGCCATCTCTAAAGACCCTTAAACCAAAGCAAACGTTTCAACAACATTTCCATCCATTCCTGCTCTAACAGTACGTGATGAGAGCAGGTTAAAGCTGTAAGCCATCAAAGTCTGCCGAGCACCGTGCCCTGTTTGAAACTCATCTGGATCCCCCATAAACACTCGGCTGCTAATTGGCTGCACATGTGGCGCTGAGTGCATTTTTGCATGCGTTAGTGTGTGTGCCGCAGCGTGTTAGAATGTGCATGCGTGTGTTGGCATAAAACATGGCTTATCAGTCTGATCAAAGACAGCCTTTCCTTAAACTGTCTGCAATATGAAAGGCATACAAAGGCAGGAATAGCTTCATGGTAAATATCTGATCCGGAGAGTAATTGGTACCTGTCTCGGAGATCTGGCTCTTTGATCGACACTCCTTTCCTCTTTCGTAGTTTAAATGTGGAAATATATTTATTGGTGGCTCCCCCACATCCGATCATCGTGCGCCATCTGGGCAGGGTGCTAAAAGATGCTCGCCACCAAACGTGCTCTCTGAGCTCCCGAAACTGTCCTCGCTTCTTGCCACACAGCATATGAGAAATACCAGAGAAGAATGGCATACAATTTAATTATTAGAAAGGAAAACTGTTTAAAAGTTATAATTTTTATTATAACAGGGCACTGAGAAGCACATAATTAAAAAAATAAATAAATAAAAAAAAATTAAATTACTTGCTTCAGATGACTACTTTTATAGATGATCTATTGTTGCACAAGCAAATATCGCTACTAGTGTTGCCAATAATAAAGAATGAATAATAAAAAAAAAATTGCATTAATCGCATATGTAATTATTTAAAGAAGGAGTATGCACCTCTGCCTCCTCTCCATATACACGGTCTGAGATATATATATATATATACACACAAAACCTACACAACATTCATGATACATACATGTTTGAGGTACATGAATGCCGATAGCTGGAGCTGTGCAAAGTATGGACTTGCATTACAGCTGTACTTCAAGCTTGAATTACTTCAACGATAGGAAAATCCCTTATGGAATTTATGTTATGATTAAATGCATTATTTTTTCAACAAATTATTTAAATAATAAATAAGAAATTGACAGCACTGATTGCCATGTCATACAATTTCATGTAGCAGAGAACACTTATCCCAAAATAAATCTAAGGCATAACACAATAACATAAAAGCTCATAATTCTATGAGCACCTATAACTAAAACATCTGTAAATATCGTACATTTGAGTGTGTGTTCAAGTACAATACGTCCCTTCAGTAGATCCATGAAAAACATGTAAATGCATCCTGTTTGAATGATTAATACAACGACACTGCAAGCCAGTTAAACATAAGTGAACCTTCTGAGATCATGTGACTAACACGGTGTCTTGCTGGGACAGGGTTGACAGAGTCATGACATTTCACCCCAGTGCATCACTGTGTTGTCTGTCATTTTGAACATGACTGAATGACGGCTATTTACATGCCCTAAGGGACAGTATTGTCTGGCAGGGGCCAGATCACATGCGCAAGGTCCACTGAATTGAACGCCTGTTCTAAAGGGGAATTTCTGCCACTGTAGAATCCTTTCAAAAACAACATCCATAAACTCATACTTGCCTCTAAATAAAGTCATAAACTGATATGTCAGTAGGTTTAGAATAGGCATAAGGGATTGTTTGGTTATTTTGTTGCTTTTTTGCTGAAAAAGGCAATTTTATAGAAATTCTATAATTACATATTCACACGAAATGCACACTGAGATGCTTAAAAGAGTTTACCCCAAACCACCAAGTTGTTTAGCTGTGCAGTTACTATAGGTAAAATTAAAAAAAGGTATTTTATGGTTGCTGGGGCCAAATGCTACTCTAAACAAAACCATTGCTCTTAGGTATGTATCATATCGCCACATTAAATAACCATTGGTGCACAGGCAGTGTATTGACAGCATGCAGGCCAACACAACCTCAAATGTCACCTATAAGACCATAAGCCACTTTAGGGATTTCAGTGATGCGATAGATCACATATCATAATCAAACAGAGTCTGGATGTGATTACAAAAGAGCCAAAGGCCTCAAGAAATCCTTCTGTCCTCTCAATAACAAAAGGATTGCTTTTTCTCCCGCTAGCTGGCCACGTTCTGTTTCACGACAGAAACAGCGCCACAAAAATGTCTTTAATAGCCTTATCAGTCTGCTTGGAAAACACAGGCCCCAGATTCTCGCTCCGTACACCAGAAATGTTGCCCTTCAAATGCTTAGAGAGTCTGGAGTTATTTAGCTCTGGTCCCCAATTCCAGGCCCGTGCCAAACCCAGAGTAGCATTGGAGGATTGTGTTTAAGAGCTGGCACAGGATAGCTCGGATACTTGTGTGCAAAGACACTGCCAGAGGGAGGGTGCCAAGAGGGCCCATCTCATCTCCAAGCTGTAAGCAACTGGAAAGTTTCAACAATTGTAGCGTTACATTTTGTCTTGGACTGGGATATTTTGATGTTCTGCGCATTTTATTTCTTGCATTGAAATCACCTGAACAAAGCTAAAGGTTCATAATTAATGCAAATAATATTTGTGTTGCAAATTGTCTACATATTTTAACTAAACAAATACAAGTAGAAGAATAGAAATTAAAGAAAAACATTGACAGTAGTTAATGATAGTTATCATTAACATGCAATCAAAGACGACACAATCGACCTCAAAGCTCCTTCGCTGATTTCTACTGGAATATATCATTGCTTGATCTATGCAAGTTCTATTACCTCCAATGTATATCAGATGGAGAGGAAATAAAAAGGATTCACAGGCTGAAGTGATGCGTCCCATCCAGCTTTTTGCTAACGGGAGTCTACGAATCGGAGGCAAGTGGTGGCGAAGCGGGGCTGTGAACCTCTCATTTGCAAGAGCACAGAAGTGTGTGGCTTAGGAAAATGACTGTAATAGCAAACATGTGTGCCATATGTAACATGTTAGTAAAGTTGGGGGGTCTTTTCAGAGTGGAAATCTTGATAGTTGCTGATAAGAGCCCTTTCTTAATTTAGTTGACTATACAGGAGGAAACTACTACATGTACACACAAGCACTAGACTAGACAGATGAAGCAGGGTGGGGGTTGCTTTATGACTTTTACTTTTATACAACAGCCCACAATTCTTTGATATCGCTTTTACAAAACAGTTCAATGAACATTAAGTCAGTTTTGAGTAGATTACGTGTTAATTATTCCCAGTTCCCTCCTTAGCTCCGCCAATATAAATAAATGGACCCACTTTATATTAAGTGGCCTTAACAACTATGTACTTACATTTAAATTAATAATTTCTATCCCACCTCAATAGCAGCAAAAGTGTTTTGCAATACAATATGAACACAATAAGTACATTGTACTTAATTTTTGATGTAAGTACATAGTAGTTAAGGCCACTTAATATAAAGTGGGGCCAAATAAATAATTCCAAACAAAGCCTAGCAGAACACCAAGCTACACAACAGAGGTGTTTTTCATTCAAGAATGATTCAGTGTTCTGAAAAAAAATTAATAAATAACTGTTGGATGATTCAGTCGCTTATACTGGTTCTCTCAATGACTCCCTCACAAAGACAACCGAATGAATCGATCAGAATTTTGAATTAATCAATTAAATTAACGATTCAGTGACTCGTTTTGTTCTCGAGGAAATAGGCGTTTGAATGAATCCGTTCAATAAATGACTAGGACAGTCTTACTGCCACCTACTGGCGAGACCTGAAAAAGTCACCAAAGCAATAATAATCGACTGGAGAAAATTACAAGAAATATAAGATTTAAAAGTTAAACAAAGATGTTTGAACTACAAATTAACTGGAAATTAGTTTATCACAATATGTAATCCGTGATAAAATTATATTTGTATGTTAAGTTCTGTAGCATATATCGTTGTAGAAGTGTGCATCCAGATGAGAGTTTGTTATGCAACGTCTTTAGAAAGTATTAGCCTGCTGCAGTTTAGGAATTTTTTCTATCACACATGCTGCAAGTAATATATATATATCATTTTGATTCTAAATTTGCGCATTTAATATGTAAATATATGTCTGATTTTAATGTTAGCTCTGAATAATATCTACACAAATCTATTTTTTTCTTCACAGCGCATATACAAGTATGGCATAGGTCAACAGCCAATTCAGTGAAGTTCAGAACCCTATAAGTAAATAAGAACCTCAATGTCAGATTCATCCTTTGAGTTTCATTATAACGGCAGACTTGCTATTTATTGTCAGTTTCTCAGCAGTAGCAGCTCTAAACTAACATGGTTCATTGTGTGTTCATCTACAACTTGAAGCCTCCATTCTTCCAAAAAAAAAAAAAAAAAAAAAAAAAAAGAAGGAGAGAGAGGATGCCACAAGGACACCAGCACGCTGGTTTGAACGGATGTGTGTTATTGCTAAGAGACCACTGGCCGAAGCCAAAACCCCTTCCTTCCTTCCGACCAGCCTTAGCAGAGAACAGCTTAAGCTGCAATGAATTAAGAAAATGAGAACCGGAAAATTGCACTTTTAATTTTCTGACCTTGTTCCATTTCCTGCGCTAATGTCCAAGCGCTCTGGGAGCCACATCCCTCCTTTGTTTTTATGACTTTTATAGACAACACTCCACCATGTAAACCCCTATTTTCAATACAGAGCCTTACAATAAACATTTTGTTTTCAGTTTGGATCGATGTGTCTGGGTTTCCTCTGATCACGGGGTTTCCAGCAGAGAAAGGAGAAGTGGCTCAAATAAAAACTTGAGGGACATCATGGAGATTTTGGCAGATTTTTGATCACCATAACAATATGATTTTAATGTGGCAGAATATCCCCATGGGCCATTATAGCCTGTAGTGAAACCCCATTGAGCTGTTCAAAAAGTGAAAGGAAGTATGCCAAAGCAGAAAGTTCTCAGAAATCACACAAACAGATATTTGATCAAAATGAGTGATTTTTATCAGAGGTGACGATAGAAATGTATATTTTTTACATCTATGTTATTCTCATGAATCCCATTGCAATCATTTTATAAAGCCCATTTTGTTCATTGGATTTTGGGGGATTGGCAGGTGCAATTTGTGAAACTGTATGAGACAGAAATCGCTCAAAGGCAGCTTAAATTGGCCAAGTTTCACTGGCTCCCCAGCGCTGTTATTACCGAGAATATACATTGCTTGAATCACCATTAGTCAACAGCTGGCTTACTGCATTTAAACCAACCGAACGGACGTCTCATGAGAAAAGGAAACCGTGTCAACAACAGCAGTCACGTGCAGTACTAAGTGATGACATTCTATGGCTGTGGGGTACGTGGAGGCCTTATTAAATCACAATATTTTTCATCATAGCTTTACTTTTGTATTCAAACTTTTTTTTTTTGAGCATTTCTTGTTTGTACTGCAGAATCCTCAATGGAAAAACAAGTCAGTACCCCGCGCAGAACAATAACTTATTTGATTTCAATAAGAGTGTTGATGTTAAGCCGGCTCTTTATTTGTAGCGTACTATTTAGTGTAGTGTGTGAAAAAGAAAAGGGGAATACTGCATAACTGTCTTGCGTTAGTGTTTGGATGTAAGCCACTCTGTTTTTGCTCCATGCAGAGATTCATCGCGCCCTCAAGGAGCCTTATTTAGCGTACAGATGCATCTCATCTGCTGGGTCTTAGAAGCCATGCCACATGGGAGGACACAAATTTGTTTTAAGTAGGAATTTAAATACACACATAAAGAAAACTCTCAGTGCTCAAAAAAAGCGACCGCTGCCCTGTTTAAAGTCACACTCCACCGCAGACAATGGCGCATATGAGCGATTTGGCAGTTCTGTATTGTTTGTGGCAGCAGAGTAAAGTAATTTATCTAAGATAACCTAAGGAGACCTCATTTAGTAGTGCTGAATTGACCATTCAGTCTTATCACAGACCTTTCTGAGATGTTCGTATAGTCTTTCTGTTTTATCCGAGTTTAAGTATCACAACTCATTGTGTCCTTGTCTGATTTAATTAGTTGGCACTTTATTTGTGAGTTAAATGACCATCTCTTGCTCTTTTCAAATATGAAATGACATTGTGACAAGATAGCGATTCAAATCTGCCTCTCATTGTGTCCTGCTCCTAGGGACACTGCAGAATAAATCTGAATAAATTAAGCAGATAAATGAATATTCATAATAAGTTGCAGTTAATCTTTCTCTGCCTTCAGAGGTAAAATGATTGCGAATGACATGCCGTAGATACCAACGCAACTTTTTAAAGTTGATATAGATTAATTTACTGTTGCATTTGAATAACGAACTGTAAGATGACCCTAGCTTGGGCCTTATTTCTACATGTGGAAACTCCTTGCAGGTTAAGTATCCTAACTCAGAGCTTTGTAGAAAAAAAGTTTTCAACTTGAACTCAGACATGAAGAGAAATTATACGTTGTTTACTCAATGTTCAATAAAATGATCACTTAATAAAAAGTGGAAAAAAAAAATGGTTTTGTTCCGTGTTCTTGCTGTGCAAGCTTAAATTAAGCGCATATATATATACAGTGTTGGGCAAGTTACTTCCAAAATGTAATACATTATATATTACTTTCTGTCTGTCTATATATATATATATATATATATATATGTATGTGTGTGTGTGATTTGTATTATTTTTAGCATACTGATAAAAATGTGCATATTCAGACAGTTCTTATATTATTTAAACATTTTATTTTGTTTTTATTAATCCAATAAAGAACAAATGCTTTCACTAGAATTGTAGCAAATTCAACCAAAAAGCCTTAAACAGCAAAGGGATTTTTGTAACTTATGCCGAATTCACACTGCACGATTTTCAAAGTCGTCAGATCACACTGCACGAGTATCTGGGGTAGCATTCAGTTGCTGCTGTGTTCACATTGCACAATGGATCGGCGACAGGAGGTTACACACTGCATGACTTTACAATAGGAAGAATCGCAGACAACGCTGTCTGGTCCGCAAACTACGTTTTACAACCAAATGCATGCAAGTGACAAGGAAATAACGCAAGATCACACGTGAGATAAGAGTTCTCGCGTGAGACTGGAAATGTTATTAAAATACAAATGGTCGACTAAACTGTCCTCCATTTCTTGGGTCCAAATAAACAGAGAAGGAGCCCTTCTCGGAACCGAAGACATGCTTGCTGATATTGTGGTCTATAACTCCTCTCATAAGCTCTCTCATTGGCTGTAGGTAATCGCCAATGTATTTTTCAGTCAGAACTCATTTCACAGCAGGATTTTGAATCGCCGACAGATACATTCTCTCAGATCGCGTCTTTGATAATTCACACTGCGTGAATGAGAACCGATTTGCCTCTGATTTCAGATATTTGACGGAGATTTCGCAAAACCTGTGGGCGAGTGAAAATCAGGGCTAAAATCGTGCAGAGTGAACTCTGCCTTAGAAAAAGTGGGGGGGAAAGAGAGAGAGATTGATCGAATGAGATCTGACCTTTGACCCTTTGCTGCTTCTCTAGGTTATAAAGTGACTGAGCATTACAGCAGCTCATTCTTAAAGGGCTCGTAGGAAGGACACACTGCGTCTGTGGTGAACAGCCCTCTGGTAGAGCGTTTCTGCGCGAGAAAGCTTGAGGACGCATCTGAAGTGCTTTGATAAAGTGCTTTGAGAGAAAATGAACTCCCTCATGGATTTAATGACATCAAAGAGTAAGTCTCTGGCATCGTACTAAATTCAGACCAAACTCATTGAGAAAGAGAGGGAAATTGAGCCTTGATTATCACAGCTTTTGTGTGACATTGAAAAGACTAAGAAGGCCAAGGGAGGAAGGGGATAAGAAAAACCCACTTGTCCTCTCTCAAACCAGCCTACAGAAGAGAAAGAGAAGAGCTGTTTGAGGATAGTGTGCTGCCTAGTCGTCAGAGCACTACACGGTTCTGAAACAGAAACTTTTCTGCCCATTGGACACAGCTTTTATAAGCATATATGAGGGACAAAACAAAACCCGGAGTAATAAGTAGCCCGCACAGTGGCCATTATTTATTAAGAAAAAATAAAAATATCAAATTCCTTGATGCATTATTTCTATGTGATCACCGCATTCACACTGGTGTTTTTAAAGTCAAACCAAACTGTGACATGTTTACAATACGGGCCTTTTAGTAACTTTCTTGTCGCAGTATAAATCTCTTTTCAGACGCTTCGTTAGATTCTTCTGGGTTTCATAGCAACAGAAATAATAGAGTTTGCGAGCACAATGGGTCTGACATCAGTACCTTGTCACAACAATTCTTACTTCATGAGGGGGGGGGG
>NW_015647952.1:908730-974393 GCF_001515625.1 Sinocyclocheilus rhinocerous
TTACCTCAGTTTGAGCCAAATTAAATAAATGCTTTCATAGTGGTATCCAAACACTTTATTCAAATAGCTCACCGACTCTGCCCTCCACACTCTGACTCATAGGTAACAAACATATGACATGGAAATACTGAATAAAAAAAGTCAGTGGGGGTGAATTATGGGACATTTAAAAAAACATTGATGTAAAAGTCAAGCCAGTCTGTCATTACCTCAAGCTTTTACAGCAACACCTTTTGGCTTACGGTTTGGGTGAGAGCTGAAAGTGTACTGGTTCACTGGCTTTCCCCATCAAGACATTTGAGTGTCTATTAATGCCTCTAGAAATGGCCAGATAATTGTTCCTTTAGTTTTGATTTTAGGAGGCCTGACTTTTACTTCAGCTTGTATAATAGATTTCTGGTTACTGTTTAAAAAAAATAAGATGCAGTCCTGGCTGTGCTAATCTATGGTTTGCATGGAATGTCTTCGTTTCAGTATTGTGACTTGTTACCTGAATAATGTCCATGAGTAAGCGAATTAGCAATTGACAAGAGACAGCGAATGATTGGCGCAATGGAAAAAGTCCGGAAAGCAGTGGATGTGCACACACTCATTTAGCCTTTGTGAGCTAAGAGACTTTCAAAAACATTAAAATATATGTACGCTCATTAACTCTCTGAAATTGTGGATTTCTACATTTCTTTTTTCTGATTTTCTTATAAAAGCTTTATCTTCATCTGATTAGAAATAAGTCAAACCATATAATTCAAGGAACCACAGACATGAAAACCCACAATATGTTACAGTGCCATCTTTGTTGCTCAAATAGTTTTAACAATCAACCTTTTGTATCAGTGACTGGAAACTTCCTATAAATGGTAAGCAAATCTGCTGAGAAGTTGTGGGATAGTTTCATCAATTCAGAACTGTTTGGGTTTACATACATAGTAGGTTTAGTGTTAGGGCTTGGCTAACTCAGGTAGCAACAAAATCAAAACACTACTACACATCCTTAGTTGTTAGTATTTATGTGACTTGTTTTAGGATTTTAAGGCATACCCACTCACTGACCTTTCAAAGTCTTTGCTTCTGATGAGATATACAGCAGCAGACTGATGAAGGCCCAAATCTTTCAATCCAAAATGTCTTCTCAGCTCCTTTGAAATATTTTTCATAGGCCCGTATTTCTTTTGAACAGCAGGTAATTAATATTGTGCAGTTTTGTTTATGGTGGGGTGCCACACCTGAACTGACTGAAAACACCTGACAGCAATTATACCCTCTTCAAGAGTTCATTATCCAAACATTCCACAGACCTTTTCCATTAAGGACTTGAATTGTTTAAACCAGGCTTGTTCCTGAGATCTACCTTCCTGCAGAGTTTAGGTCCAACTCTAATCAAACACACCTGAAGCAGCTAATCAAAGTCTTGAAAATCATAGGCAGGTGTGCTGGAACAAAACATATTCCAGACAATACAGACCTGGCAATGCAACATGTTCTTTGCTATTGCTATATATTATTATCAATATTTTGTATTATTCATTAGTATGATTTAGAAGTTTTAAAAACATTGTAGATCACCCATTCAGAAAATTATATGCTGCTTAACCAAATCATTTAAAAAACACTTAAAAAATCATTTTAAATATGTATTGTGAGCTTATATGATGATGATGTTTGATGATTGATTCTGTTAAATTCTAAAACAATAAAAACAGATTTAGATAAATTTGTTTTTATTGTATATTATAATATTTTATTATGATATATAATATATTTTTTTATTATTATTTACATATGATAAAACCAAATTCTGATTAAATTAACTTATAATCTTAAATTAATCTGTCAAAGTGTCAAAAATGTTCTGAAGTGTAAACATTGTACCTCAACTGTGCAAAGGCTAAATCATTCTAATATACATTATAATATACAGGTATTTTAAAGATAGAAAAAAACTTTTTTTCACTGTTCATTGATTTAGAATTGAACTTTGTAATCTTTATAATTAAAGGTGTGGAGAGAAAATTAACATATACTACATACTGTGCTTTAATGTTTATTATAGTGGCAGAATTCATGCTATTAAATAATAATATATTGAAAAATAGTAAAATAATACTTTAAATTTAAATTTTTAAAATAATTATGATAAAAAAAATAATATAATAAAAATGTGTTTTAAAATACTTTCAAACAAATAATAGTGGCTGGATTGAGACTCCTTCGACAGAATATTCTTTCTGCTGTTCGGAGGAAGAGCTCAAAATGACAGACTTTCAACAAAACCGTCACAAGCCTCACACACAGCAGTCTCACTCAACTCGATGGCTCCACCCAGCAGTAAACGCTCTCCATTTTTTCATAGTGAAGGCAGAGCAGGAAATGATATTATTGTTGCATTTTTCCCATGCCCATTTGCCCTGTGCTTGACCCCCTCCTTCGGCTGCTGGGAACGGTCACTTAGTGATTAGTGCTGTGAGCATCTTAGTTTTCATCCGCAGAGATCTGTGTAGGGGGTGTTCGGAGACCTTTACAGTGCATCCGTGTGGCTGTGAGAGAGAACTTGTGGGAAAAACGGCTTTATGTGGTGCTGCCGCTGTAAATAGAGCATCAGCAAATCTGTTTAACAATCACTCATGGGATGTTTAATGAGTCTATAGTTAGCAATTCCAGCAGAGAACAAAAAGACATTTTTAATCAATCAGCTACATTGCATTACAAATGCACATTGCGCTGTGCTGCCTTTCGCAGTGGAGTTGATTACGGCTGTTCAACATCAGTCTGTTCTTCAGTCGATTAATATTGTGTATAATAAGGATGCTCATGGGAAAGGCAACATCCAAACAGTGAAGCGCATTGTGTCTTAAATCCAACCAAGTGACATCATGTCGTTTTACCACTGAGGTCATATGAAACGCCCTGCACCGTGCTTCCCAAGAGAGGACAGTGGAACATATTAGGTGTTTCGGGACACTCTGGGTGGAAGCCATATTTTAAGGTCTAAATTAGGTCCGCTAGTCTCAATCCTTGACCGTAATGGAGGAAAATGTCAGTATGATCTCAGGACATCACCCAAGTCTGCTGTCATTATCTATTAATGTTAAACTAGCCCTCAATAGTTCCTATAAGCATCGATTTACTCCTAATAAGAAGTCAGAGAAATGATTCTGTCTGGATGCTTCTAATACACACTATATTTGTAGTTTTCTTTTGTATCTTTGAATGGAATATAGCCGCTTTTATACACCAAAGTTTGTAAATTACAGTAAAATTGCTGGATTGCCAGATTTTTCTGGTAAATATATCATATCTGCTGTGTTGTTCATACAAGCAGCTGATTTCTGTATTTTTATCTTTAAGGCTATCATTCACACAAAAGCACCAAAACAGCATAAAACTGCAGTATCAGTGATAAATTTGTTGACAAATTCAGCATTACATCACTTGCTCGCCAATGGATCCTCTGTAGTGAATGGGTGCCGTCAAAATGAGACACTGAATGAGAATTTGTTTCCACTTCACAATACATTAATTGATGGACTGGAGTCCTGTAGATTACCTGTGGATTATTGTGATGTTTTTATCAGCTGTTTGAACTCTTATTCTGATGGCACCGCATCCATTGGTGAGCAAATGATATAATGCTACATTTATGCAAAACTTTTCCAATGAAGAAACAAACTCATCTACAACTTGGATGGCCTGAGAGAGAGTAAGTTTTCAGCAAATATTCAATTTTCTGTGAGTTGTTCCTTTAAATGCTGTGCTGTTTTCTTTTTCTTCTCTCCAGATGAAAAGAAGCACTTTGGTTTCACTATCTGTCCAGTTTGACAACATATGTTTGACTTCTGAGTGACAGGCGTAAGGGGACGATCACAATGTGTTTTTGCTTTCTAAAAACCAGGATACTGCTTGAACTCTTATTCTGATGGCACCGCATCCATTGGTGAGCAAATGATATAATGCTACATTTATGCAAAACTTTTCCAATGAAGAAATAAACTCATCTACAACTTGGATGGCCTGAGAGAGAGTAAGTTTTCAGCAAATATTCAATTTTCTGTGAGTTGTTCCTTTAAATGCTGTACTGTTTTCTTTTTCTTCTCTCCAGATGAAAAGAAGCACTTTGGTTTCACTATCTGTCCAGTTTGACAACATATGTTTGACTTCTGAGTGACAGGCGTAAGGGGACGATCACAATGTGTTTTTGCTTTCTAAAAACCAGGATACTGCACAATAGTATCCAAAGGCAAAGCCACATTGTTGATTATTGAAATATACAGTGGGTACGGAAAGTATTCAGACCCCCTTAAATTTTTCTCCGTACCCACTGTATATATATATATATATTTTGTTTTTTTTTTGTTTTTTTTGTTTTTTTATGTGGCACTCATGAAAAACACTAGATGTGAACAGTGGAATGGCAAAAATAATTAGAAGGTCATGCAAAAGACACAAGCACAACATTTAAAAACGTCCAAACGGTGCGTATATACATACAGAAACAATGAAAAGCGGCGCAGTGGAATACAAAAACGTGTTCTGTTTGATTGTATGATTCATACTTTACTTGATACGCTACTTTTGAGCAAACTTGATTAATTTTTTATAGGCCTACGTGTTTGTCATCCTCTCCTCACCTTCTGGAAAAAAAAGAGAACCCTAAAGATCTCTGACACATTACTGACACATCACTTACTGAATGAAACAAATCCAAACTAATCACAAGTCATCATACATCAAAATGACGATATATCATTCTGGCTCCAACTATCAGCCAGACCTCAATTTATTTGGCATCCTAAATCGCTTTTGTGGCATTTTTAAAGCACACCAATACTCTGTGATTCCAGTCCAGCTTTTCCCTTCCAAAGCTGGATAAACAAGTCATGAAATCTGGGCAGCAAGAACTGCAGGACTATAGCTGTACTGAGAGCCAGAGTATCACATCCAGTCACACACATACACACCTCTTCCTCACAAAATGAATGAACTCTTTACTTTTTTTTTTTTCAGATACACAGGACTGGGTGTAATAATTGGCTTCCATTTCCTTTTATTGAGAGAGAGCACTATAAACTGTTTATGTATTTTAGTGCATTGCCTGACTTGAGAAGTTACATCATAGTTCAACTGAAAGTCAATTGAAGGTTTTTTTAGTACCCTAAAATTTACATTTTACGTCATTTTTTTTAATCAAACAAAGACATGGAGAAAGAGCAAAAGGAATGTACACTAAATATTATGCTATAATGTTTCATATATTGTAGTGGCAGAATTGATGCTGTATTAACTAATATTCCAAATTATTAAAATAAATAAGGCCTATAATTAAACATTTAATAAAAATATATATATATTTTAAATCTGATTTAAAATGTGCAAGAAAAACGTAATAATAGAGTTTAAAAATAAGAAGAAGAAAGTTTAGCCATATATACAGGTGCAAGACTGACTGAGTCATGCAATAATTGTCTTCATTTGTGTTGTGTACATTATGATTGCATCTAATCATTTCTCGTCAGTTGTATACCACGTTTTACCTTTTTTTAACAGTTCAGGATGTCTGGTGACTGTTTATATGACAGATCCCAGAAGCCTTTGTGTTTGAGATTGGGACTATTGTAGTAGCTCAGGAGGTTTAGTTAGTTTGGTTTGGCAACAGTCCTTCATTTTAGGGTTTCAAACCACTGTTTAGTGTTTGCATAAACAATTGCATTGTTCAATGTCAACCTTATTTTTACCTCCTTTCTTTTTTGAAAGTAGGATCGTGTCAACAGTTGGACTCGGAGTGGTCCTAAAAGTCTTACTCTCATGAATTCCAGCCGGGCTCTCATTGATACAGTAACAAAGCACGTTGAGTGTTGTTGGCCATTCGGTTAAATCATACAAACAATGCGGATTCTGGAATTTTCTGACACGTTACAGCTATTTATGATTATTGTGCACTTAATATTTCAAAGATGACAGAACTGTGTAGGGAGTTGTGTTTTAGTATCACAAAACATGTCTGATTTAATATACTCTTTTCTTTTGTTCCCTGTAATTATGTGTATATTTTATTTATTGAAGATTCATTTACAAATAATTAATGGATATTACAACTGCATTTTTATTTCTTTGTGTGATTGTGTAAACCATTAGAGTGATTTATGAAGTGGATATTGGAATAAAGCTGTTGGCTTGCGGCTTGGGAACTGTAAGAACTGGATTAGAAGGTTTTGGGCCTGTGAAAGTAAAAAAAAAGAAAATACCAACAAGCCCAGCAATCCAAGGTCCACAGTGGTCTTGTGTGTGTGTTATCAGTCGAGTGCCAGTGAGGTGGGGGATACCGTGGCATTATACAGTGGTACTGTGGCATCCGTCTATGATGAATAATGCCAGGCTTAGAAGATGTGCCCAAGCCAAGATTTGAAAAGCTTTGAAAGAGGAGGAGGAGAGAAATCGGGATTGTTCTTAAGAAAAACATTTCTATATGCACATTTTGTTGTTATACTGTAAATTTCAGCAGTTGGTTTTATTTTTTGTTAATTTATAGCATTCTTAGATTTTTTAAATGTCTTGTTGGTTTTTGTGAGCATCTGAAACATTTTCAAACAGAAAAAAATACACTAATATGTGCTATTTATCTTTAAAAATGCTCCATTGGTGCAGGGTTTAAGTAAAGGCCGGTATTTGCGATACAGTATCTGAGGTGATTTTGTCAAGTGCATGGCTTCCTACAGAAATTGCTGTCACTCTTTACCTCTAACATCTGCTTCCATTAAAAGCCACTCAGAATGGTAATTTAGTGACCTGCTGAGCCCTGAAGCCATCTCTACTGAAGCACACCTGTGTTTTTCTAAGAGTATAATAGGATCAGGACTATTAGTTGGCAATTAAGAGATTGTTTAAACCTAAAGTATTACCAGATCACATTACAGGCACTGGCCAAAACTGAAACAAGTTCACAAGTGCAAGTCACCAGACAGAAATGGAAACCTCTTTAATGCTTATATATTTATGCTGAGAACATGATCATCTTGTGCTGAGATACTGTATTAGTATACATGCTGCTTTGTTACAAATGCTGTGGAAGATTTGTTTGTGGAACATTAATTAATGCCAAAGAGTGGTCACAGCATAAAAAAAAAATTAAAAAAAAATAATAAAATAAAATAAAATAAAATAAAACCCTGATAGCATTCTTTCAACAGCTTTTAATTATTTTTAGGCTATATTTTTGGTACATATGAACTCTTAAAATAAATAATGTCACTTTTCTTTATATAAATATTTGAGTTATTTCCACAGCTATGACCCTTCATTTAGAAAGTCTAGTTAAGTCTAGTCCCCGTTTCATATTAGTAGGTGACATAAGTGTTCATATGGTTCTGAGTATAACTTGAAGCAGCCAAAAGTAAGGAGTTTAAAACATGCTTAACTAAACATTTATATTAAGAAGACATTGTGCACCGTGTGAATTTGATAACTTTTGATTGACCCTTGTGGATTATTAAATCTTAAACACACACACACACACACACACACACACACAGGGACCATGATTTGTGTAGCACTGAAAAACATGTCCAAGAGCTTACCTAATGTTTCACTTGTGGACCAATTTGGCCCGTCCAACACCCTGCAGCTGTTAACATACCGTAAAAATGCTCAGACTGGGCCAAAAGACAGGAAGTGGCTTGTATTTAGCCATCAACTTGATAACCACCATTATTTTATTTTCTTATGAGAAAAGTAAAGAACAAACTACAAAAGAAAACTTCTGTGAAAAGAAAACGGTCAGAAAAAAAAACAGTCAATTACACACGGTCAAACTGAAATTACTGATGTGCATTTAAATGGTTAGGATTATCATAACATGTTACTGTACGTTCAATCTGTCAGTAGGCAATAAGTCAACATTTTGAAAAGTGTTTTTGTTTGCTTTGAAAACTATGTGTAAAAGCATGTCAAACGAGCCAGTAAAATATTGTTAATGTCAACATGTCGCCCTCTACTGTTCAAGAGACACAACATATTAATCACTTTCCCCTGAATGGAAATATTTGCAGCAGAAATAAAACTACATAAAATAGATATACGAAATAAATAAGGTTTAGTACATACCCATTATCATTTTATTTTAAGTGTCCAATCTAATTACAGTAGCATGTTCAAGTGATATGACCACAGATAATAGGCCTAAACATGAAAACATTAAATTAATATTGTAATAAAGTTTTGGGCTGAAACCTAACAAAAGATTTAACACCAATTCATGTCAAAAGATAGATAGATAGATAGATAGATAGATAGATATATAGATTTCTCTGTTAAAAATGAAAATAAGGGTTTAACTTCATAAAAATGTTTGTGCAGGTAACCTTTTTCAAAATAAAAAAGAAAGAAAGAAAACACATTAAAAAAAAATAATAAAATAAAATAAAATAAAATAAAATAAAATAAAATAAAATAAAATAAAATAAAATAAAATAAAATAAAATAAAATAAAACCCTGATAGCATTCTTTCAACAGCTTTTAATTATTTTTAGGCTATATTTTTGGTACATATGAACCCTTAAAATAAATAATGTCACTTTTCTTTATATAAATATTTGAGTTATTTCCACAGCTATGACCCTTCATTTAGAAAGTCTAGTTAAGTCTAGTCCCCGTTTCATATTAGTAGGTGACATAAGTGTTCATATGGTTCTGAGTATAACTTGAAGCAGCCAAAAGTAAGGAGTTTAAAACATGCTTAACTAAACATTTATATTAAGAAGACATTGTGCACCGTGTGAATTTGATAACTTTTGATTGACCCTTGTGGATTATTAAATCTTAAACACACACACACACACACACACACACACAGGGACCATGATTTGTGTAGCACTGAAAAACATGTCCAAGAGCTTACCTAATGTTTCACTTGTGGACCAATTTGGCCCGTCCAACACCCTGCAGCTGTTAACATACCGTAAAAATGCTCAGACTGGGCCAAAAGACAGGAAGTGGCTTGTATTTAGCCATCAACTTGATAACCACCATTATTTTATTTTCTTATGAGAAAAGTAAAGAACAAACTACAAAAGAAAACTTCTGTGAAAAGAAAACGGTCAGAAAAAAAAACAGTCAATTACACACGGTCAAACTGAAATTACTGATGTGCATTTAAATGGTTAGGATTATCATAACATGTTACTGTACGTTCAATCTGTCAGTAGGCAATAAGTCAACATTTTGAAAAGTGTTTTTGTTTGCTTTGAAAACTGTGTTAAAGCATGTCAAACGAGCCAGTAAAATATTGTTAATGTCAACATGTCGCCCTCTACTGTTCAAGAGACACAACATATTAATCACTTTCCCCTGAATGGAAATATTTGCAGCAGAAATAAAACTACATAAAATAGATATACGAAATAAATAAGGTTTAGTACATACCCATTATCATTTTATTTTAAGTGTCCAATCTAATTACAGTAGCATGTTCAAGTGATATGACCACAGATAATAGGCCTAAACATGAAAACATTAAATTAATATTGTAATAAAGTTTTGGGCTGAAACCTAACAAAAGATTTAACACCAATTCATGTCAAAAGATAGATAGATAGATAGATAGATAGATAGATATATAGATTTCTCTGTTAAAAATGAAAATAAGGGTTTAACTTCATAAAAATGTTTGTGCAGGTAACCTTTTTCAAAATAAAAAAGAAAGAAAGAAAACACTGATTTTCATCCTCATCAAAGCGTAGCTGTACTCTTTAAATATTTATTTTCTGTCTAACGCTTTGGAAAAAAGACGATAAAAATGTTTTGTTTCAAATCAATGATTTTTGGTGTGTCTCGTCTCTCGTGTGGTGTGTAAATGATGACAAACTGTTAATTTTGGGATAGACCCTTCCTGAGACAGAGAAGACAATTCAGCCGCAAGGTGGCAGCAAATGCCTGTCTATATCGGATATCTCAGTTTACGTTACATGAACACTTTAATTTTTTAAAGACGAGTTTGAACAGTAGCCTACAGTAGTTAGGTAAACATTAATGTTCAAAATGCTGAAAATTAAACAACTACTGCAAATAAAAGTGAATTTGATGGTCTATTTCATGTTTTTTTTTTTCTACCTCATATCTTAAAATAACTAGTTATAGCCTATTATACTGCAGTACAACATCCCTGCATTTGAACTCCACATTCACATAAGTGGATGAATTTAGATTCATGTGATTTTTGGGTAACACTTTACTGTGGCACTAATATACATTAATTCATGCTTAACTAATGCATAGATAATCATGAGTTAATGTATAACTCCTGATTAAGAACTAAACTTTTTGTTAATGATTAGCCTACTGCATCAGCAACAAATGAACATTCTATATGATTAAGTAATCAATACATTGTTATTAGTTAAATGTGTCATAATGTATCAATTCCCTAAAAACATTATAGTATTAACTAATTGAGTAAATTCATGTGTTAATTACCACAATGGGTCGAAGCCATGCATTTCAACTTCCAGTTGTCTGCTTTAATTGATCACAATGATTTGCAAATGTATCTTTATGTTATGACTTTACTTGTTGAGGCACATGACTAACTAATTCAAAATCCATAACCACAATGACATATTACTTAACAATTAGTTAATAGTCCTGTGCTTCAACAAGTCATAAAATAATGATAACTTTGCAAGTCATTAGCTAATGATTAATTAAAGCAGATAACTGGAAGTTGAAGTACATAGCTTTGACTATTGTGGTAATTAACATGAATTTACATCATTAATTAATATAATATGTTATAAGGGGATTAATACATTATGACACATTTAACAAATAAGAATGTATTGATTACTTAATGAAATATAGAATGTTCATTTGTTGCTGAAACAATAATCATTCATAAATGGTTTAGTTCTTCATGAGTTATACATTAACTCGTGATTATCTGTGCATTAGTTAAGCATTATTTAATGCATATTAGTGCACCCGTATTGTAAAGTGTTACCGAATTTTGTTTCTGTAAGCACTCTATCAATGTAACTTAAAATCGTACATTTTAATGAGTGCATTCAGAATTATAATCACATTATTTTAAAACTGGTTTACAGTAAATAAAGCCTCAAAAAGGAAAAAAAAGATCTCCCAAAAATCATTTACTTTACCTTCATGTCATTACAAACTTTCTCACTCCCATGAAACAAAACAAGATTTTACAGTAGGCAGAAAGTAATCAAGCCCAAGTCACAAATCACTTGCATAGCATTTTCCCCCCCATACAATAAAATGATCAGACTCATTCTGCCTAACAGCACCTTTTGAGTTCCACAGAAAGTAAGTTATATTTTATCCGTTTAATACCCACAGTGAGTCAAAGTCAACTGTGGCTCCTTCTGGGATGTTTAGATAGACGATAAAGATGAACTAAGACTCAGCAGGGGGAGCCCATTATCCTCTGACTGTATGTACATATTAAAACAAGCACTGTAAAACATACACAAATGGCAATGTTACTAGATATCATGCAGAATCAGAATATGTACAGTATAAGTCATTAATTAATCTCTCATAAATGCAATGATGAATTATCATAAGAAGGCAATGTTAATCACTCTTAAGAAGAGATCTTCTATATTGGAGTACAGCACTTCAGAATGAAGATCTTAATGAGAGTTTTTGGGTAAAGCTACGCTAGAG
This sequence comes from Sinocyclocheilus rhinocerous, assembly GCF_001515625.1. Taxonomy (NCBI): domain Eukaryota; kingdom Metazoa; phylum Chordata; class Actinopteri; order Cypriniformes; family Cyprinidae; genus Sinocyclocheilus; species Sinocyclocheilus rhinocerous. Next base: position 920,405 of record NW_015647952.1, read on the forward strand.
CCATCTCGATAACCAAAACCCTGCTTCACCCTTTTGTAGAGAAACCGCAAAAGTGATGTCAGATTTGTGTAATGAGGAAGTTTCCACCGCCACCCTAATGAGATTTTCTTGGCAGCGCTTATGGCTCCATCTAATGCAACATAATGCTGAACGCAAGACCCCCTATTGATGCCTGATGATGTAATGCATGATGCAACCGAGTGTAAGGCTTTGACCAGATTATATAAAAGATGAGGCCGAGGGATATTGGTGGAAAATCGTGCCGTTAGGAGAGAACAAGTTTTGTAGAACTTTGTATAAAGGTATAAATGTGGATCTAAAAAAGTATAGCTTCTCTCTGTTTGGTAACAGTCTACAAATACACGTTGTTGCCTTTCTGCTTTTATCGTTATTAAGAAACCTTTTGATATATGAATATATGAAGAGGCCATATTGTGACCGATGCGATGAAAGCCCTAATCTAATCATCAAATTTTAAGTAAGCTCTATTGTTAAACTGAGGTTTATTGAGCTGCCTGTTCTATAAATACAGATGTCCTCTATGAGTTTGAACTGTGTGTGGTGGGGGTGAAAAGCTCTGAAGCCATGTGCCATTTTAAACCTTTCTTTTATGTGCCTTTTTACTTCATGTAACCGCACATGAAGGCTGGCTCCGCACAGGATCAAAGATATGACTCCTGTTTTTTTAGAGTCTAAAGGGCTTTACAGTTTACAGTTGCCTTTATTATATGTCTATATTATACATTGTGGGTTCCAGAAGTCTAATTTAAAATGTTTTAAAAAAACGTTTAAAACATAAATACATAAAAATACATAAAATATACAAAAAAAAGAGAATATAGTTTAAGCTTGGAAATGGACAGAAACCTTTGGCATGAAAAAAATATAGATCAAAGTTGTGATGTAAAATCGCCAAAAAAATATTTCAGATTCTTCCCCATTTTTAGGTCACTAATCAAATAATCAAATTTGTGACACCGATCATGTGACCTACTTTGTACAGATGGACAGATGCTCTTTTTCCATTACAGCTCAAGATGCTATTGGATCATCTCAAATCATGCTGGAGAACACAATCATCATGTTTGAAACAAATTTGAAGATTTCATGCAGCTTTAGTTCTGCCATCAAGCAATTGAGAAACAAACCAAATACAAAGACATTCAGAAATATAATTTGTTAAATCAAATTGGTGTGCTAATAATCAAATTTGTAATGAACAAACATTGTATTCAATTTTTAAAAAATGCAAATTAGAAGCATTTTTAATATAGTGGTCATAGGCCTGCTGTATAAGGATACTTTAACAACTGTACATCAGAACCGTTTTATGCTAAAGTTTCACACCACACAAAACAAACCAAATTTGTAACGTGAGACCTTTAAAGTAATATTTTAGAGTTTAACTGCAGCAAAACAAAATCTGCCATCCACCAACATCCTGCCTATACTGTAACTAAATTGCCAGATGCTTCTGTGCACAGTACATCATTTATAGGTTCCTATTGTGCTTTTTAATGTTTACTTTAGTGTGTAATGTTGCTGTTTTTGCATGAAAAAAAAATCTGCAAAGTTTCAAGTTTCTCCAAAGGGAGTTATTTTCTGTATCAGTAAGTGTCGTTTCTGAACTCGATTGCAGTCCTGGGTTTTCTTCTGGGAACATACACATCACAATATCCTGCATTTAAATAAATCCCGCCCAAGGCATAAGCTAAAAAAGTATGAGGGGGCGAAGCCTGGTTGAGTTGCATTAGCAGTGTGTTGTCACCATCTATCTCCAAGAGACGTCGTTTCACAGATCTAATAAAATGATACACATTCAGCTGTTTGCGTTCACAGACATAAACATCTGTGTTTGTGTGAACTTTGTGTGCTTTTGACATAACCTTGTGTGTATTTGACACTTGAGAATTGGCTTGCTGTGTACACACTTAAAGTGTGTTTTTAGAAAACTGTATTTCAGAAGTTTAAACTGACAAGGCTTTTTTAATGCATGCAAAGAATAATCTTTACATGATTATGAAGAACTGCAATGTCACACGAGCTTGAGTGTGATAATAATGATAATTAAAAACAAACAGATATTTTGTTTTTATGCATATGCATGTTTTTGCATTCAACCAAAAGGAGCATTTACAGTGTAATAAATGATATGTGGGTGTTTTTGAGCTGACACTTCACAGACTCATTCTGGGGACACCTGAAGCTTTATTACATTTTACAAAATGGGGCAAAACCGGACCTCTTTAAAAATAGAGGAATTATTATCCATTGATTGGGACATTAAAGGTATCAGTGTGCTCCCAGGGCATATGTTGGTGTTTGGGGGCTATTTATATATGCCAGAATGTGTGCTAAGATGATGGGAGACATTGTGTTCAGCCAGCCACGTTCCCTCTAAGCCGCGAACCAAAGAGGAAGGTGAGGATGGGATAAGAGCACCCGTCCCTCCGCAGCAGGGTTTGCTGTTTCAGCTGTGGGGGATCTAGCTATATAGGCTGACATCTGAGTGCAACTTGCTTAACACGCGGGACAGACATTTTTCTGTCATCGCATGTCCTTTGTGACTCTTAAAGGGATAGTTTATGCAAACAAATAAATTCTGTAATTCATAGATTCTGTTAACATTTACTCAATGTTTTTTTTTTCCATACCATGGAAGTCAATCGCTACCGTCGACTGTTTGCTTACCTAACGAAAGAATGATGACAGAATATGTATTTATTTATTTATTTATTTTTCTTTCTTTCTTTCTTTACATACTTAGATTTTTTTGTCTTGTTTTTCAGTACAAATATCTAAACATTCATAAATTAAGATACATTAACTTGAGAAGCAAAATCATTTTTTAAATGATCAAAATGTTGTTAGTTTTTGCTTAAAACAAGAAAAAAAATTTCTGTCAATAGGCAGAAAAACTTAATTCAAAGGGAAAACAAAATTATTTTTCTTGTCCCATTTCTTTCTCATTTTAAGCAAAAACTAAATTTTAATATTATATTTTACAGAAAACAAGACTTAATATCTAGTTATTTTGTTTCTCAAGTAAATGGGTCTTGATTTAAGAATGGTTGGATATTTGTACTGGAAAACAAGTTTACTGGGAAAGCAAATGACATAACACACTAAGTCTTGCTTTGTAAAAAAAAATATTAAATTTGAGTTTATGCTTAAAATAGGAAAAAAATAAAATAAACTTGTTTTCAATTTGAATTAAGGTTATTTTTCATAGCCTTTATTTATTTATTTTGTAATATATATATATATATTTATTTATTTGTTTGTTTTTCTTTCTTTCTTTCTTTCTTTCTTTAAGCATATGGTTCTCAAGTATCTTGATTTAAGAATGTTTACATATTTGTACTGGAAATCCAGACAAATATACTAAGTAAGGAGTTTTTTTTTTTTTTTTTGCAGTGCATGAAGTTGCATGACATTTTTCATGTTTCTAAACAGAAAATCTTGTTGGTTTTAGGTGTTTTGTGTGTATGGACATACCAGTTGTAGGGTTAGTATGTGCATGGGTGTGTAGGATTATTAGCGTGACTGTTGGCATACGTGTGAGGAAGCAGGAAGGAGTATGTGTGTGTGAGGAGGGGGCTCATTATCTCATATGTAATCAGCAAAGCCTCATTTTCTGCGTCAGTCCAACACACAGTCATGTGTCTGCGTCAGTGAATCAACCACCAGTTTCATGTTGTGTTATCAGAAGTGTTTGCTTTCCTCGCTTCTTCAGGTTAGTGAAACAGCTGCCCTCTCACGGATCGCTGTAAGCTTCTGGATGAAATGTGACTGGTTAACTACACAATGGCTTAGTCCTGCCGGGCTGATGGGGGATGGGGCTGGGGTTTCTGGTCATGTGATACAAACCATATTTAATACAATCTGAACTACATACAGCAGGACTTACAGCAGTGGGTGAGTCAGCGGCACAGTACGATCTCACAATATGTGTCAGTGACCCACTAAAGACCAAATACTGTGTGTTTGTTAATACCAGTCATGTGACCAAACCTGGAATGCAATGAGAAACACAAGCACAATGAATTCTCACAACTTTGCTCATGCTCTGCGTAAACGATAATGTGCAAGTTAGCCAGTCATGATCACAAAATAAACCCTTGAGAACCCTTGGGTGATCAGGACCCCAATGTTAATTGAAGGGGTTTTGTATCCTTCTAAATGGGTTTATTTTGAGATAATGACCAGCTGACTGCACATTATCCCATTAATTACATGGCTACTTACCAAATAAATAAATAAATGTGAAAGAAATATTGATTTGCTTTCAAATTATACTGTTATATTTGCTTCATATACTACCACCATCAAAAGGTTTAAGTCCTTTTTTAGACTTTTGTGTTTTTAAGGCTCTTTTATTCAGGAAGGATGTATTCCAAGGATGCATGAAACTGATCGAAAGTAGCAGTGGTGACTTTATATTTGTTACAAAATAATAATTATATTTCAAATAAATGCTGTTCTTTTAAGCTTTCTATTTATCATGCAATCCTGAAAAAAACACATCTAACAGTTTTCAACATTGCTAATAATGAGAAATGTTTTTGATCATAAAATCAGCATATTAGAATGATTTCTGAAGGATGATGTGACACTGACGACTGGAGTGATGGCTTTTTACGGTATTATTTTAAAAAAGTGAAAAAAAGTGAAGTGACATGTGGCCAAGTATGGTGACCCATACTCGGAATTAGTGCTCTGCATTCATCCCATCCAAAGTGCACACACACAGCAGTGAACACACACACACACCGTGAACACACACCTGGAGCAGTGGGCAGCCATTTTTTGCTGCGGCGCCCGGGGAGCAGTTGGGGGTTCAGTGCCTTGCTCAAGGGTACCTCAGTCGTGGTATTGAAGGTGGGAGAGAGCGCTGTACATTCGCCGCCCCCCACCTACAATCCCTGCCGGTACGAGACTCGAACCAGCAACCTTTGAGTTACGAGTCCGACTCTCTAACCATTAGGCCACGACTTCCCCTCAGTCATCAAAAGCATCTAGTCATCTTTATGTTGACCATAAAAATAATACTTTCTCATGGCCTTCATTTTAGCACGAGGTCTGAAGTAATAACAAAAATAGCTGTGATCAACAGCTTCAACACTGTTTCCAGAAACAGCATGAAGGGTGGGTGGAAAATAGCATCCTTCTCTGTGTCACCCTTGCTTTTGTAATCACTCTAATGTGACATGTAGGTCACCGCGGCTCATAAAGCTTGATAGAGTTGTGAAGTGTGTAATCAACAGCCACTAACAGAGTGACGTGTGAGACTCACATCTGGACGAGCCTGATGGTGGATCTGCAACCCCGTCACATCACCTGCTGCTTATGTTCAGACTTCTTCATTATCTTAACCTTGAAGACATTATTTGTCAGTCAGCTTAGAAGGACTATTCTATATATGGCTACACTAGCTAGACTAGTACAAAATAAGCTTAAACTAGCCAAAGCAGCATGGATGCTAGTGCAAGATGGTCCATTCAGCAGTGATGGTTGCAATTAAAATGATCGCCGTTCACTTCCTGTCACTATACTGTTCTATCGAAATAAAGGCATAAAATGCCAAAAATATTTCTATCGAAATAAAAGGCACAAAATTCAAAAAAAAAAATCTTTTTTTGATGATTTAAAAAAAGTTGAAGGTCAAACACAACAGGGACTTTGATAAATAAATGCTGTTCAACTTAAATTTATATCATATCATGTTTATCTTTAAAACAAAATTAGCTGAATAAAGTATTTTTCTCCACGTCTTCCACTCTTCCTGTTAAAAGGATAGATCACCAATAATGAAATTTCTGTCATCATTTCCTCACCCTCAAATCAGTGCAAAATGGTATGACCGACTTTCTTCAATGGAACACAGAATTAGATATTTTAAGAAAGTTTTTATTGTATAGTCACGCAGAAAAAAAAATTCATACAGGTTGGTAACAACATGAGGGTGAATAAATGATGACAGAATTGTATTTTTTGAATGAACTAGCCCTTCAATATCATCAGTGGCTGTATAATGGCTGATGGAGGTGCAGTCTGTTATAAAGTTCCATGCACAAACTTAACCTGAGCAACACAACCCACAACAAATAATGCTGGAGCTTAAGGTCACATGTTAACCTTTAAACAGGGTGATGTTATTGGGCCACAGAGGCCATCTGATGTGTCCATTTATTCAATTAGTGTAAATGTCAGTGTGTCAGAGAGCATGAAGTTGAGGATGGTATGTTTGGGTTTGATGACAGACACTGTATTATGTGCTTTACTCACGTGATAAAAGGATTTTTGTTTGTTTTTCTGTTATAAAATAGATCAGGCAAGAGAACAGACTTTTCTGCTGGCCTGGTTAAGATTTGCTTCATCCTGTCAATATTTTTACTGGCCCCACCACAAAACAACGAGTGTTATTTTAAGCCACATAATTTTTTTTGTTTTTGTTTTTTAGAAATAAATAATAGCATTAAAACGTTTCTATTCTTTCCTTCAAAAAAGTAGTTTGATGTCATGTGTGTGGTAACCTTACCTTGGTGACATATTTAAAACACAATTTGCACCAATAATTTGCAATACATAGAAGAAAACCAAATGTTTTCAAGGTATGTGATCCACAAATGCAAGATGAAATGATAAATTGCAAGGTACTAATATTAATATTATCTCACTGGCAGACAGTGAGAATAGTGATGACAATATGTCAAAAAATGTAAACATAAAACATAGCATAATATATATTAAACTGAACATTAATGAGCAGAAAATGCAACAGCAGTGATAGAAATTACAATTAGAAACAACCAAGCCAGTGCCATCTTTGTGCCCTGTGTTATTTAAAAGAAGCTCCAGGATTTTGGGGAAAACCAAATGCTTCAAAACCAGAAAATCTGAAATAATCTCAAAGAAATCCTCATGAATTCATGACAAAAATACTTTTTACAGTCAACCTGCAGCAAAATACAAACAAAATGACATACTGCTGAGCTTCAGAGATGTGGTGGCATTTCTATTTTTAAGGAGTTGATATTCATATCCTTGGAGCATGCAGAATGTGTCTTACTCATCCGTGCGTGATGTTGTCAGGAGCTTGATGAATTATTCATTCCAGGCCTTTATTTTTACGTGCCACTTTAGGTTTGGATCAACCGCTTAGAGCATCATTCAGGTGGCCGACAGTATTTGGTGCAAAAGAACAGTCAGTATTTATGTGGGGGGGTCACTGTAGTCATAGTTACAACTAAATCGTTCCTTATCAAAGTCAAGACTGTTTAAAGCAGCAGACATAAAACATTCATGCAGCAGACGTCCTCACAGCATTCACTTCACTCTCAGACCTGTAAATATATTACACGTTGTCTGATCTTGACACTTCAAATGTTCATAAAATGCACATTTTGCCGGTTTTGATTTAGTCGTGTTTTTTCTACACTTCAAATGAGAACAATTCAGCACTCCCGTTCCCGTAAGGATATTGAACATGTATGAGTGCAGCATGATCTATACACTATACAGCATGCTGGAAATATGATCATTTAATGGTTAAATAAAATGTAAGGTGCACAAGTACATTTGTGACTGTTTATTTAGGTTTTGGTGTTCCTATCATAACGGATCAGAGACACTGTCCGCAGCTTTCTATTGAAGTGGGGAGGGTCGGCATGACCTAACACATCGCATCTAAATTCTGCTGCTAAGAGAGTCATTTATTATCCATGCTGTGCTTCCTGCAGCCCACGCGCTCTTTTCATAGAGAGATTATGCAATTTCCATCCAGCAGAAATCCCGTTTCTTAACATCAGTAAGAGTACCATTACAGAAAGACTATAGAAACAGTACAGAAAGATCTTCATGCAGACATGCATAAACCATCTCAAAAGTGTATGCAATGCATTAAGAAGATCACATGGTTTGGGTATGCTAACATTTGTCAGGAAGAGATTATGCTTTTTGTGACCCCCTGCTCGCTGTCAATGTAATAGAAACAAACCGGACTCAAAGGCACATTTTTAATTAACAAAAGCGTACTGGACTTGTTGACACGTTTTTGTGTGTTTTCTGTATTGTTATAGGCTATTATGGTATGGTATGCAAAATAAAGACATAAAAAAAGATATGTGTTAACATGATTTTACTGTGAAAAAAAAATCTTGTGTGTAAACTTACTGTATAGCCAATTTTAAAACTTGCATAAACCCAGTACCCTAAAACAACTATGAAAACGTTCATTTAAACAGCTTTTCTGCTGAAATAATACAATAATATAGGTTTTAATAATAATTTATGACATTTTTAGCTTTAATTTAATCTCTCCAAAAATGAATTTTATTCATTTCCATTGTGTAGTAGACTACCCTAAAAAAAATGGTGTATAAACTATTTTAACTCAGTAGTAAATTTCACAAACAACTATAAAGAAATGTTACAATGAATTTCACATTAAATTAAATGTGACATTTGGAAGTAGAAAAACTGAATTCTTTTCTGGTAAAATATACTTCAATAATCTTTGTTTTATTGAAAATATATATATTTTACAGTGTAAGTGCCTCACTGTAACCTTTTTTAATCAACATTGTGGCGTAAATTGGTTGATCTTAATTCTTACTGAACCTAGAATATTCTTTAAAGTGGACTTTTGTTTACAGATGTGTGTATAAAATATGCAAAACCAATATAAAAGTGGAAAAAATGGAACCATTTTTGATTCAATGGTGAATTCACAACCCAAACTCCACTGAATTCAAATGTCAGTATCAATGACAACGCCGTACTATTCAGTGTGAGGGCTAAAACACACACCGACAACATAGCGCATTCACAGTAAATGTGCGTACTAATCTCCCGGAGCTCCAGCTCTAGCTGTTCTTCCAGAGAATAATTCTTCCAGCATGAGTCGACTATCACTAATCATTCAATCAGTTCACTCACGGGAGCGCAAACTGCCCGAGCAGCAGATTCCTTCAGCGAGAGTCAGAGCGGAACTCAGCGAGCACGGTAATCCACACACAAGCTCACGCGTCCATGAGGAAAACAAGAGCTTTGCATCTATTTTTGCTCTGCGCGACCTATGGTTTTACAACAGATGCAAACCAGACTGAAAGCCTACTGGCTAATCGATATCAGAAAAAAGTGAACCTGTAGCCACAGAATCTGATTCACTGTATATAGTTACAGAAAAGCAATGAGTTGAAGTAACAGGATAACAGCGCATCTACCCGCTGAAGCAAGGATAGAAAACAAACTGATAGGGGCGTGAGTCGTCTTCATTAGATAGTTGGATAGGCTAGATTGGCGTCAACGACAGGAGGAGGACGTTTTGTTCTGTCTGATGCCAGAAAAGACATTTCTGAGATCACCCAGGTGGAATAAGCCTGTTGCATTACCCTTGTCATATGAAAACCTGTTCAACATGAAATGTTTAACTAAGTATCAACAATGTGAAACAAAATCCAAATTATAAAACAGATGGCATATGTTTAATTAATATCGTTTTAGGCAGGTTATACTACACTCAAACTACATTTACACATGCATTTATATGCATACAAATACTGGACACACAAGCTCATGCGAAGAAGTTTCACAGTGTTCCAGAGTTCAAGTTTGGTGAACTGATCTGCAACTTTGTATCACATAAACCAATAGAAGATTTATTAGGTATTGTTCCTAACCAATACTTTACCAATCCACTTTCTTTTGGCTTTTTCTGTTTTCCAAATGAATCATTCTTTTACTGTCAGCTCCTTTTATATTGGTCAAGTGGAAAGCAGTGTGAATCGGTAAGTGATTCAATCTGAATCATTCAAACGCCTCACGTACACACCGAATCATTTCAATATAATTCGATAAAAATCAAATTCATTCAAACCAGAAAAAACATCCTAAATAGCTGCATTTAGGCTACATGTATCCAAATGTTCTGTTCATAATCGGATTGATGGCATGATGTAAACACCTCAGTCGAGCCGAATGAGCTCAATCCGAATTAAATTTTAATAAGATTGAAAGTGGTGGTGTAAACCTGAAGTAGTCTGAACATGGCAACTAGGCACTATGTGTGTGCTTAAATTTTGTTCAGAATACATGCAATGCACATGTAAATTAATCTGTGATTCAAATTGCAACATAGGGTATATAAACAGATTTTTTTAGAATCCGAAATTGGAATGGATTCATTTTGACTGATGAAAATTAGTGCATGTAAACATACCTATTTAGTAGCCTAGAGAAGAAGTATATCAAATAATTAGTGTACAACACTACAAAAAATAAGTTTCTTAAATATAACAACCTGTTTTAGCCATGTAGCTTGTACTGTAACTGATTCCTTCTTTCTCATTTTTAATTGCCTAGAGTCAGCCACCATCCTTGTACATTCTGATGTTTATTGACAATTGATGTAAATTGTATTATGGACAATAGGTAATACAAGACATGACCTCTAAAACACTGTATCCCATGATAAGGTTAGTAGATTATATCTGACAAGAACAAAGGCTTACCAGCAGTACAGCGATCATGCCAACTAATGCAAACACAATCAAATGAGATACTATTGTGCAGTGGAGTAACATACATGTTTATCAGATATCCCACCCGTAAGTACTCGCACAATCAGTAAAGAACTGATTCTGTGTTGGCTGGAGCTCAAGTTGTTTGAGTGCTGCATTGTATTGTACTCTGCGAGGCAAAGCAAGGGAGGAGAGGATCTGGAAAATAGCCACATAACTTAAAAGCCTTCAGCGCTGATCTGGGACCAGCATTTAGATGTCCTAATTGTGGTGAAGATTATGATTTGTTAAGCTTCAATTCCTTGGTAATTGTATAAAGCTAAGATTTCAGTGAACAATGACAATGGAGCATGCTTTTAAAAAGAAAGGGAAAGAATGGCACTGTCATTTTAGTTTTAGAATTAGCCTATAATGACTTCAGACAATGGTTATGATAAGGGCTGTCAATTTAAAACAATTGATTATACAAAAATTTAATTGGTAAAAAAAAGATATATAATAATAATAATGAAATTATTCATGCCCCCTGACCTGTATATGAAGTCCATTTTATGTGCTTCCCTAAGGATAGTTGGAATGGGTGAAACAGAACACAGGTTTTTAATTCAACAACTGGACTGAGTTTTGGGAAAAGATTTATGAGACATGAAATGTTGACTGTCTACACATGTTCATACACTGAAATGCAAAATGTAAACTAGAAAGTGAACGCATGGACTGTAGCAAGCTTGTGTTCTATTATATGGAAATAAAATGAATATCAAATTGATTTATCAGATTGATAAAGACACATTTTATCATTTTGCTTTTTATATAAAAAATGGTCAAAACTGCTATAATTAGTACTGCTTTCAATTGTCATGCCAATGTCTCTATTGACCTCCGTGATTGAAATAATATTGCAATGTACTTGCAGAGGAACATTGGAAGCGTAAAATTTCGTGGTAAATCAAACCCACTGATTTTATGTGTGGTGAACTAAATGAAAATCCATTAAATTGTTTTGATTTGGGGGCTTTTTACAGCAGATACATGCAATTAATTGGGAATATTTTAGTTAAATTAGCATACCATGAAATTAATTTGATCACAGTTTGCAATCGATTGAGTTATATATCTATATCATACAGTAAAGGGCATGGAAGTCACCAGGTGGTGACAATAAAATTGAAAACACCATTTAAACATGAACATCTCATTCCTTCTAGAGGTCAGTTATTTTGGTAACATATTCAAGTACCTTTTAAGAGCTAAACATAACGTTTGTAGCTTCTTTTTTGCCTTGGCAGAGGAATAGAGATCGCTATTGATTTCATACGCAGCACTAACACTGCATCACTGTGTGGAATCGATCAGCTGTGCAAGTGCTAAAGAGTGATAGTAAATTTGTGGAAAAAATAAACCTTACTAATGGGAAACTAGACCACTATTTTACTAAATGGCCAGTCAGATCATTAATGAAAATCAGCTGTTTCCTGTAGTTTATTTTTATAGATTACATATAAAAGGATGGGTACAAAAATATTTAAAAGTTTCACAGACATGTTGCAGACCCAGCAACCTGAGGGATGAGGACTTCATCTGCAGTAAAGGTCCTTACTTAGGGATGAGAATCATAAGAAATGGGATGAATCTGGTTCCAACTGCACTTATTTAAGTCTCACAAGTACATAGATATGACCATAAGTAATGACTTGTGGCTCAGTCTGAGTGATTGAATCTGATGTTAATTCAGTAACATCTCTGACTGATTTAGTGAATGAATGAGTCGTTTTAGACCAATGAGTTTGCCTGTGACTCATTTATGAGTTGCTCTGAATGACTCATTAAAAAGGAGTTCATAATTCATAAGAATGCAGGCATTCTTGAATGATTAACAGAATTTGAATAACATTTTAACCCTCAAGTTGTGTTTTGGTCATTTTTGACCTATAGGGGATTACAATCTTTTTATCAACTTGTTTTCTTTCAATTAGTACAGGTTTTGTATTTCTTTTTGAAACTGATTGATTGGAGGCCTCTACAGATCTGAGCTTTTGCGCCTCAGTTTTTCCGTGAACATTGCCAAATTTATGCACAAATAATGCTTTTTCACTCAAAAGCTGAGATTCATAAACTCAGATTTAAAGAGGCCTATGACCAACAAGTTCCAAAAAGAAATACAAAACCTGTGCTAAATGAAAGAAAACAAGTTGACAAAAAGACTGAATCCCAGATTTGGGGAAAATATAGCATAGCAAGAGATTTACAAGCAATTAAAACAACAACAAAAAAGTTAAACAATTAAATCTGTTCTGAATAAGAACTCCATTCCCATAGCCATTTCTCAACATTTTCTCCACACACACAAAAGGTAGGAGGCAAAAAAGTTGAGAGAGAAAACAAGGAAAAACAATCAACCATCTAATGCACAGTCCAGCATAGCCTTGGGAACCAAAGACAACTGTGGTCTTGCCATCTTTGTCACTTTCTTCTCCGGCCTAGAAGAGAAAGATCATCGGAAAGAGTGAGAAAGTGTGTGAATTTTCCCACTGTTCTTGGCCGAGCTGAGTGACTGCATGGTCTGTGCGTTTAGTTGCTAATCGTCTCTTCCCGTCGTTGTTGTGGAAGTGCATCCTGTGCCAAGGCCTGAACCACCCTCGCCTGGCACACTGCCTGGACCATCTCGCCCAGGCTGCATAGCTGAAGTGGCTTGTGGAGCCAGCATGGACACGCAACTCAGCGGGACGCTCCTCACAACACCGCCCAGCATTAAAAGAGAGCAGATCTGTTCCGTTTGCATGCACATGCACTGAAAATACATTCCTCTCATGCCAAAGCATAGGTGCACATACTGTACTTGCTGGAGAACATATAGCTGTTGAAGCCAAACAGAACATTCAAAACCAAAATCCATCCTGAATGCAATTTGCATGCTACAATTCCCAATCTTGCAGATTGCTCTGCAGCGCAATCTATAATGAGCCTAATTTACATATAAAGGAGGCATGTTTGCATAAAGCATTGACTTAATTTAAATAAATCACAAAACAGCATGATTTCAATGTATTTAGTGTAAGATTAAACAAGATTGCGTATGGTTTTTGCACAACCTGCAGGCTTTTGTGCTCAAGTTGCACAACAAAAAATAGCAAAACTGAATGCTTGTTCAAATATTAATGTCACATTTTGAGGATTACAATCGTTCTGGTGATTCTGTGAGGGTGTTAATGATGATTATCATACGAGGACGCGTTTCTGAATTGTAATCTTCTTAATTAGCGCTTGCAGTCATCTGTTGTATTCATCAGCGGTGATGTAAATGACTGCATTAATAATTGATTGTTGGCACACTGATCTCTAGCTACATGCTCTTAACAGATGGCCTGATGCTGAATGGAGGTTTCTGCAGCTGTTGGTTACAAGTTAAGGCAGGTAGAACTGGATTTCATTTTTCCACCAAAAGCTGTTAGTCTTTTTACTGCCTCCGTGGATTTCTTTAAGTCTTCTTTATAAGGGCAAACTTGGCATACTGTGCTACATATTCCTGGTCATTTACTCTTTGTTTGGAGGGTTTTTTCAGCTTGGTCAGCTGACAAGATTTGTTACTGCCAAGCTTGTCCTCTTGGCATATGTTTGCCAGCCATTTTTTTTTTTTTTTTAAGCTTTGAAAACAATGTTCCACTGAACTTGAAAGACAGCGTATATAGCTAGTGGTGAAAATGCCAGGATTTAAAAATCTTCTTGCAGACATTCATTTTAAATGGCGTTTCAGGAAATAGGCAACTAATGGCACACCGTAAACCAGAACAACTGCATTTCTTTATACCAGAAGTAGAAATGGGTTATTCATGAACGCCTGTGATGTAACAAATAAACAACTGTCTTTATTTGTCTTTCTCATAATTTATCTTTGGCTGCATTATAATGATTTTCTAATTCTGATTAAAGATTGTGTTAACATGTTCTAGGAATGTAGATATTGAAAATATAACATTTTAACAAATTAACAAAATAACTTCAATAAAGATTTATTCATTGTGCTGAAAGAAATTAAAATATAAAAATCAGTAAAATTATCAGCTCATCCAGTTCTGCATAGATTAATTTAATGTGCATGACAACTTATGAGAGAACTTATGATATGCGTATAGCAATTTTGATTTTGGGAAAAAACCTTTGGACGAACCTGAACAACCCTTCTCGAAGTATGTTTTAAGTATAAATTATGTTTTTAAGCAGTCAATTTTGCCGAGTCTTGCAAATTGTGAGTCTTGCAAATTGTGAGTCTTGCAAATTGCACATGCTGTACAGTTTTTGTTTACAGAACACTGGGCCTACTTGATTTAGTCACCACTATTAATGTTTGAGAGGTTTCCTCCCGATAGATTCTTAGCATTCAAGACACAAACCGAAAAGCTTTCCACATACTGACAGTGACACTCAAAACTACATAGTTACTGGAAAAATGTATAATCAAACGCAACAACCATTATAAATTAGGGTTATTATAGTGAGCTAAAATAGTACCAAAACATTTTTAAAAAATCATAATTTAAAATATAATAAACCTTAACTGAAATAAAACATAAGAAAACTTTTTCAGCTAATTGCACCTTAGTGAAAAAATAAATATACTTAAAACGTATTTGAAATATTTTGTTGTTGTTTAGCTCTCCATGCCCTAGTTTCTCCCTCGTTTTTCATTGTGCCCCTATTTGGTTCTTCCTGTTCCCGTTGCGTTTCATTGATTCCAGGTGTGTCTCGTTATCCCCTCGTTCAGTTGTGTATTTAAAGAGTGTTCTGTTCCTGGTTTCCACGTTCAGTGTCTAACGTCAATCCCCGTGCTACGTGTGTGTTCGTTCCTGTGAGTCTTTATTTGGTTAAATATAGATTGTTCCCCATGATATTCTCCGTTGTCTCCGCGCTCCTTCGTTCCTCACAGTAGTGCATCGTGACACTTAGTATATTTTATTGTGCTAAAGTGGAACTATTGCAAGTATATTTCAGGTACACTTTACATTTTTGCATTTAAAGTCCTATATTATTCAAAGATCATGCAATCCTCATCAAATTGACATTAAAACACATTTTACACTTAATATTAGAAAAAGTGCATTGTGCACAAGTAATATGCCAAGTAAAGTTTAATTATAGTTTTTATATCAGTAAGTCTCAAAATATCTGTCAGTAAATATGTTAATAGATTTGAACTACACTTAGTATGAAATAAATGTATTTAATTTTTTTTTTTCTTCTAGGGCATGGCAACATTTATAATTTTAATTTAGATTAAGTTATTAATGTAATAAAATAAAACTAAAAGATAAAAAATAACTATACATATTCATAGACATTAAAAAAAATGGCAAAAACATACAAAAATGACCAAATAAAACATAAAAATGACAAACTTAATTTAAAATTAAAATTAAAATTAAAAATATATAAAAAAAATAATTCAAATAGTAATATAAACTACAACAGTATCCCAAAGGTGCTAAAATAACACTGCTTCAAATAATATAATAATAGTAAAATGAACAAAAACACCAGTATATTGCAGGAAACATTAAGTATACATCTACACACTATAGCCATACACACACACTTATTGTAGCCTACATATAAATGGAATTTCATGTCAAATAGGTTGCTGACCCCTGCCATACACATGATTACACAGAATAATGCATGCAACTGTATGTCAGATGTATGTAGATAGATGTATGTAGTAATAATTGGAGCCCACATTAAAAGCAAACCTGAACTCAGTGACCCTTCCGCTAACGGCCTTGGAAGTGTCCTCGAGCCATTTGTCGTGATCGTGACAATGTCAGCGCACTGCTTTCATCAACTGAACAGCCGTTCACTCGATCAAAGAGATCTCAGCAGAGATCTGGTAAGAGTAAGCTCCTCTGATGAGACCAAAGCTCTGCAAATGGCACTTGCTTCAGCACTCTCATGTTGCAAATGATCAGCTAATTGGCTAATTAAAGTAATCTTTGTATAAATTGCTCCTTAATTACAACCAGCCAATAATGAGCTACTCCAGAGGGAGGGTTACCCCCCGACCCACACAGTGTGACTAATATTACAGCTCAGCATGAGTTTAGCCATTCCTATTGACAAACACACTATCGATTCCAAATGAGTCAGATAACCGGAACAGCACATACACCCAAATACTTACAAGACAGCAGCTGGTCACTGCTGACACTGAAAGGTAGTTTCTGCAAAACTAATCTCTGTAATTTGCAAAAGCCCATTTTCTGATTGCATTTGTGGTTATGTTCCAGTAAAACAGTCCTGCTTAATCTCCTCCTCTCACTTTAAACAAATACTGGTAATTGATCTAGAAATGTGGGCCAACTGCCCTGAAATAACGCCTTTCCATCTGCCTAAAAGCAAAGTAGTCTATGCAACTGATACACTGTATTCTTTTATACGAGACCTAACGTTATGACATCAAAGTTCTTCATATGTGCTTAGAAAGCACTTAGGTAGACAGCATTGGCACTTCTCACAAGGGAGGGAAATTGGTGTCCCATGACAGCTGGAGTGCTTTCAGGATAACGTGACATTAAAGACCAGTTCCTGCCACCTGTACAGGAATTCAATGATTATATTTATATATCATAATTTTATGCATGTTCAGACATGCATGCTTAAAAGACACGATGAATCTCAATATTAATGTGCATTGATATTAAGATTCAAATTTTCTGTAAATTGGATATTAATTGGATCTTTATATAAATCGGTGATTATCATAGTGGATTGGCTATCCAAAAAAGGCATTTTTTCTTTTCTACAAATTGAACTTTGACACTTTTTTTTTTTTAAATAAGATCAATAAAATGTTTATTTGTCATGCAAAATTTGTCAAATGTATATTTAATAAACTTGAAATCAGGAAATGAAGAGAGTCTATTGGCACGTAATGATTTCATGAAAGCTCTAGCAGTCAAATGTGAACTATCACAGGTAACATGGATTTCAACAGCTGAGCGGTAAATTCACTAAGAATGAACAGATTACTTGCACAAACACTTCAGAGTTCTGTTGAATATGGCTCTAGTGCTCAGGACATCTATGCAGGAAGCTAATTTTGGAAAGGCAGAATAATTCGATTAAAATACTGAAAACACGAAAATCAAATCATGAAAATTAAATCATCATTTACTCACTTTCATGTCGTTCCAAACCTGTATGACTTTCTTTGTTGCAATTAAGCGCAACAGAGAAAAATCTTAGAATATACCAGCCATTCTTTCCCATTCAAAGAAAATGGGAACTCGGTCTATAAGCCTCCAAAATGACAAAAATATCTATAAAATAGTCCATATGACTCGTTCCATGAAATAAAGAAAGTCAAACGACATGAGGGTGAGTAAATAATGACAGAATTGTCATTTTTAGGTGAACTATTCCTTTAAGAACCCCTGAGGCTTCCGAACAAAGCTCAGCCACATTGGTTATTTCCTGTTTAACCCTCCATCACTGCACATCATGTACTGCAGTCACTTCAGAGACTTACTCGCATACTACAAAACGACAGTCTTAGACCAGTTTGATTCATTTGATATGCAAATAACTTCAGGTGTTATTGCTCAGTTACATCAGCGCTATATGCCAAATCCCATCAGTTGATGTCTATCAGCTCTGGGAACTGTTGAAGTCAAAAGGACACATATCCCTCAAATGAGTGGGAGATTATAGCAGACAAAGAAAAAAATAGTCTTCCAGATGTTTGATTGACATCAAAAAAATAAATAAATTAGCATGGCTCTCAGTTTTACGAAAATAAACAACAATAGGCTGCTGGGCTTTTTCATTTCGTTTCACTTTTTCTGCTGAGTGGAAAGTGGATAATTTTCTGTTTATTTCCCATATATACTCCCACACTTTCCTGTTTCCTCATGTCTTCCTTGACCTCATGCTGAAAGAGTTTCTTTTTGCAACATGCACTGGAATATTCATTTAATAGAGACAGTTATAAAGGGAATAGTGAGGGACATTTGTTAGATATATAAGTTGTGTTTTGTATGCTTTTTCTGAGAAGGCCTTACGCAGGTGCAACACTGTAATTTTTCAGTTCATGACACTGTCCTCACTCACGACGGTCTGTTTAATGGGATAAATAGGCGAGGAGCATCAAGGTTATGGCGAAGCCGTGATGTAAATGGACCGACGCATCGGGGGGTGACAGCTGAGCAACAACAACAAAACATGAGCCATTATTTAAAAGGTGGCACACACATAATGCACGACCACCACAGCACCTTCAAAGTAAAAGGTTTTTATTTATATGCTGTCAATACAGTTCGCTTTACATCTTCCCAATGGCAACACAACGGCTCCAGACAAACGCACAAATGTATAATCAAACGCAACAACCATTATAAATTAGGGTTATTATAGTGAGCTAAAATAGTACCAAAACATTTTTAAAAAATCATAATTTAAAATATAATAAACCTTAACTGAAATAAAACATAAGAAAACTTTTTCAGCTAATTGCACCTTAGTGAAAAAATAAATATACTTAAAACGTATTTGAAATATTTTGTTGTTGTTTAGCTCTCCATGCCCTAGTTTCTCCCTCGTTTTTCATTGTGCCCCTATTTGGTTCTTCCTGTTCCCGTTGCGTTTCATTGATTCCAGGTGTGTCTCGTTATCCCCTCGTTCAGTTGTGTATTTAAAGAGTGTTCTGTTCCTGGTTTCCACGTTCAGTGTCTAACGTCAATCCCCGTGCTACGTGTGTGTTCGTTCCTGTGAGTCTTTATTTGGTTAAATATAGATTGTTCCCCATGATATTCTCCGTTGTCTCCGCGCTCCTTCGTTCCTCACAGTAGTGCATCGTGACACTTAGTATATTTTATTGTGCTAAAGTGGAACTATTGCAAGTATATTTCAGGTACACTTTACATTTTTGCATTTAAAGTCCTATATTATTCAAAGATCATGCAATCCTCATCAAATTGACATTAAAACACATTTTACACTTAATATTAGAAAAAGTGCATTGTGCACAAGTAATATGCCAAGTAAAGTTTAATTATAGTTTTTATATCAGTAAGTCTCAAAATATCTGTCAGTAAATATGTTAATAGATTTGAACTACACTTAGTATGAAATAAATGTATTTAATTTTTTTTTTTCTTCTAGGGCATGGCAACATTTATAATTTTAATTTAGATTAAGTTATTAATGTAATAAAATAAAACTAAAAGATAAAAAATAACTATACATATTCATAGACATTAAAAAAAATGGCAAAAACATACAAAAATGACCAAATAAAACATAAAAATGACAAACTTAATTTAAAATTAAAATTAAAATTAAAAATATATAAAAAAAATAATTCAAATAGTAATATAAACTACAACAGTATCCCAAAGGTGCTAAAATAACACTGCTTCAAATAATATAATAATAGTAAAATGAACAAAAACACCAGTATATTGCAGGAAACATTAAGTATACATCTACACACTATAGCCATACACACACACTTATTGTAGCCTACATATAAATGGAATTTCATGTCAAATAGGTTGCTGACCCCTGCCATACACATGATTACACAGAATAATGCATGCAACTGTATGTCAGATGTATGTAGATAGATGTATGTAGTAATAATTGGAGCCCACATTAAAAGCAAACCTGAACTCAGTGACCCTTCCGCTAACGGCCTTGGAAGTGTCCTCGAGCCATTTGTCGTGATCGTGACAATGTCAGCGCACTGCTTTCATCAACTGAACAGCCGTTCACTCGATCAAAGAGATCTCAGCAGAGATCTGGTAAGAGTAAGCTCCTCTGATGAGACCAAAGCTCTGCAAATGGCACTTGCTTCAGCACTCTCATGTTGCAAATGATCAGCTAATTGGCTAATTAAAGTAATCTTTGTATAAATTGCTCCTTAATTACAACCAGCCAATAATGAGCTACTCCAGAGGGAGGGTTACCCCCCGACCCACACAGTGTGACTAATATTACAGCTCAGCATGAGTTTAGCCATTCCTATTGACAAACACACTATCGATTCCAAATGAGTCAGATAACCGGAACAGCACATACACCCAAATACTTACAAGACAGCAGCTGGTCACTGCTGACACTGAAAGGTAGTTTCTGCAAAACTAATCTCTGTAATTTGCAAAAGCCCATTTTCTGATTGCATTTGTGGTTATGTTCCAGTAAAACAGTCCTGCTTAATCTCCTCCTCTCACTTTAAACAAATACTGGTAATTGATCTAGAAATGTGGGCCAACTGCCCTGAAATAACGCCTTTCCATCTGCCTAAAAGCAAAGTAGTCTATGCAACTGATACACTGTATTCTTTTATACGAGACCTAACGTTATGACATCAAAGTTCTTCATATGTGCTTAGAAAGCACTTAGGTAGACAGCATTGGCACTTCTCACAAGGGAGGGAAATTGGTGTCCCATGACAGCTGGAGTGCTTTCAGGATAACGTGACATTAAAGACCAGTTCCTGCCACCTGTACAGGAATTCAATGATTATATTTATATATCATAATTTTATGCATGTTCAGACGTGGATGCTTAAAAGACACGATGAATCTCAATATTAATGTGCATTGATATTAAGATTCAAATTTTCTGTAAATTGGATATTAATTGGATCTTTATATAAATCGGTGATTATCATAGTGGATTGGCTATCCAAAAAAGGCATTTTTTCTTTTCTACAAATTGAACTTTGACACTTTTTTTTTTTTAAATAAGATCAATAAAATGTTTATTTGTCATGCAAAATTTGTCAAATGTATATTTAATAAACTTGAAATCAGGAAATGAAGAGAGTCTATTGGCACGTAATGATTTCATGAAAGCTCTAGCAGTCAAATGTGAACTATCACAGGTAACATGGATTTCAACAGCTGAGCGGTAAATTCACTAAGAATGAACAGACTACTTGCACAAACACTTCAGAGTTCTGTTGAATATGGCTCTAGTGCTCAGGACATCTATGCAGGAAGCTAATTTTGGAAAGGCAGAATAATTCGATTAAAATACTGAAAACACGAAAATCAAATCATGAAAATTAAATCATCATTTACTCACTTTCATGTCGTTCCAAACCTGTATGACTTTCTTTGTTGCAATTAAGCGCAACAGAGAAAAATCTTAGAATATACCAGCCATTCTTTCCCATTCAAAGAAAATGGGAACTCGGTCTATAAGCCTCCAAAATGACAAAAATATCTATAAAATAGTCCATATGACTCGTTCCATGAAATAAAGAAAGTCAAACGACATGAGGGTGAGTAAATAATGACAGAATTGTCATTTTTAGGTGAACTATTCCTTTAAGAACCCCTGAGGCTTCCGAACAAAGCTCAGCCACATTGGTTATTTCCTGTTTAACCCTCCATCACTGCACATCATGTACTGCAGTCACTTCAGAGACTTACTCGCATGCTACAAAACGACAGTCTTAGACCAGTTTGATTCATTTGATATGCAAATAACTTACATCAGCGCTATATGCCAAATCCCATCAGTTGATGTCTATCAGCTCTGGGAACTGTTGAAGTCAAAAGGACACATATCCCTCAAATGAGTGGGAGATTATAGCAGACAAAGAAAAAAATAGTCTTCCAGATGTTTGATTGACATCAAAAAAATAAATAAATTAGCATGGCTCTCAGTTTTACGAAAATAAACAACAATAGGCTGCTGGGCTTTTTCATTTCGTTTCACTTTTTCTGCTGAGTGGAAAGTGGATAATTTTCTGTTTATTTCCCATATATACTCCCACACTTTCCTGTTTCCTCATGTCTTCCTTGACCTCATGCTGAAAGAGTTTCTTTTTGCAACATGCACTGGAATATTCATTTAATAGAGACAGTTATAAAGGGAATAGTGAGGGACATTTGTTAGATATATAAGTTGTGTTTTGTATGCTTTTTCTGAGAAGGCCTTACGCAGGTGCAACACTGTAATTTTTCAGTTCATGACACTGTCCTCACTCACGACGGTCTGTTTAATGGGATAAATAGGCGAGGAGCATCAAGGTTATGGCGAAGCCGTGATGTAAATGGACCGACGCATCGGGGGGTGACAGCTGAGCAACAACAACAAAACATGAGCCATTATTTAAAAGGTGGCACACACATAATGCACGACCACCACAGCACCTTCAAAGTAAAAGGCTTTTATTTATATGCTGTCAATACAGTTCGCTTTACATCTTCTCAATGGCAACACAACGGCTCCAGACAAAGGCACGGTGAGAGGCTGCTATGTGAACGTGAAAAATATTGTTTGAGCTCTCTACAGCTGCCTTGCACACTTTTGGTGACCGGTTTCTACTGTAGGTTTGGCCGGCGCAAGCGGCGCAGTGTGGGAGAGTGGCTCTCGACCTTGCAGACTGAAAGGGTTTTCCAGGGACAAGCCACAAAGAGGTCCGTCCGTCAGAGGGGCCCACGCACGCCGCCTGAAAGATCCACGGCAGCTGTCACGCTGGAGCTCTCGCCAAGCAACAACAGTTCTCTGCTTTGAATAATTTCTGAGATTTGAATAAGCACATTTACAAAAGGGGTTTTGCCAGCTTCAGGGTGAGTGTGCGAGCAGAGCGAAATGAAAATGAGGTGACTGGAGTGAGAAATTGAAGCTCGAAGTGAAGTGAGAAGTTTAATGTTTATTGTTATGGCGATTACATATATGTTTTCCAGCTTTTTTGTCTCATGCTGCTGCTCCAGCCCCTTCAGTATGTCTCAAATACCCTTTAATCAACCAAACCAGAAATGTGTTACTTTTAAGTCATATTATACAGTTAGTTCTGGTCCTCGATTGGTCATACAGCGATCTGATAGTTCTAAATAACTATGCTTGTCTGAGTTTGTGTTTTTCAAAAACTGTTGACTCTACAGGTAACAAGTGACTGCCTTCATAAGCAAGTTATTTACTCCTTTATTTAATCAATTCATTCAAAACGTCTGATTCATCCTGGAATGAAACAAGTGATGGTCTGTATGAATGAGTCATTTACTCATTCATCTAATCGATTATATCAAAACCATTCATTCAGGAACTAAACAACTAATGTGCGTTGCTTGGAGACGCAATGGTCAATTCTGCAGGGACTTTGTTAGGAACTCTTTTCATTGGTGAAGCAAATCTGCACAAAGTAAAAGCTTGTTCATACCAAGGACCATATATAACTAAAATGATAACTGACTAAAAAGTGAATACCACAGAAACAATATAATTGGATTCACTTTTCACAATTTTTTACAGCTGATGAATGAAACCTCGACAGTCATGATGTGAATTAAAAAAAATAGTGCTACTCATCTTTATCATACAATGCATGTTCAGTAATGCAAGTGATATCTGATATTAAAAGGTTCTGGTTGATCTGATGGGTTTTTGTACATCTCAAAATACCCTTGAGTCATCCACATAAACCATGTACCATATATCATACATTTACTGCAGACAGCTTCAGCAGTTAAGGACGCAGGCCCCAAGCTCAGGTTTCATTTGCATCTCTGATCAGGATTTTATCTACAAATAATGTGCAGACGCCATCTCGTCTCCTGATCTGTGGCGTTTGATCTCAGGAGCAAGGTGAGAATTTGATATCAGGGGCTCTTGTAAAAAGAGACAGGCATCAAAAAGCTTGCCACGGAATAAGTGTTTACCCATGACATAAGGAGCTGTCAGTGTGTCGTCCGCGCTGTCGGTCCCCTCAGGATAAAGAGCTGTGCAGATTTGAGGACTTTATCTCTCTAGAAGGGATTATATGTGGTTACAGGGCAGAACTGAATCATTAAAGGAGACTTCCGGGTTCAGCAGAAGTTAAGCTCTGGCTTAACATGGCATAATGTTGATTAGCAAACAAAATATTTTTGATTTGTCACTTAAAAGGCAAAATTGTGGTTATAGAAAGACACTTACAATGGAAATACTAGGGTAAAAAAAAAATCAACCTAAAATGACTCTGCCACTCCTGCTTTAGGTTATGACATCAGGTTTCATAACTTGCAGAGCTCATGAGAACAGGCCTCGATTTCACAGCATCTGCTCCAAGATACTGTTGTAATTGTCAATGCCAACATTTCATTGTCTGACAAGCTTACAGCGAAGCGCTTGTTCTTCTGCCAAAAAACAAAACAAAACACCAATAAATCTGACAAATGATTTTTTTTTTGGGTCTGGTAACTGACTTTGCATTGATGTCCTCTGGCAAATCACATTATTCATAACTGTTGACTCATTATTCAAAATCATTACCACACAGAAAAGCAATTAAAATGCACCCCAAAGTTGTTTCCAATGTGTCGTTTTCAGGGACAACTGGGCAAACATACAGAACATTTCATACTGCACAAAGATTTCTATTGTTTCAGATGGAAGTAGCTGTCACAGTTCTTGCCATTCTTTAATTCAGTACAAAACAAAATCTCAAAATAGTGCTGATTTTGGAGCTTTTTGCATTCTAATAATTACATTAATCAGGAAAAGTATCCAGAATCAACATTTTAGGTCTCAATGCGTCCTTTTTTGAGACAATATTTTGATTGAAAACACAGAGATGGAAGATGAAAAAAAAACTTTTTCTTGCTTATTTTCTTTATATTCATTTCCCATAACCTATCATTTTTAAACATTAATATCAATACATAACATTTTTATAGAAAATGTGACATGAAAATTGTTTAAATATATAACAATTTAAAAGGTTAAGGAAAATTAAGAAAAGTTTAAATTATCACTTTCATTTCAGCTTTCATGAGAAAATGAATGGTTGGTTCTATTAAGTGGTTTCAGTTCTGTTAACAGGTACTGGCTCTGGTAACCAGTTTCATGAATTTTAACCAGGAAAAATAACAATGTTCTTATCGATACAGTAAAAAGCAAAACCCCAAATAAAATAATATTCTTTACATAAAATCTTCCTAGTTTGATAGACCTTTAAACAGTCAGAAAGAGAACATCATTTGTATAATTTTTTCTCTCACTTAAGAAGAGGACATGCTGATGAAAAAAAAAGATGAGATTGGAGGAAAATGTCTATTTAAATATTTCTGCATTCTTTCACAAAACCACTGCATTCCCCCAAGAAACTTTACGTTCTCTTACAAAAGTATAGACCTTAGTCAGGTTAGATGTCATATTGAATTTAACACAGAAAAACAAGGCTGTGAGGCTTAGAGTCTTTACAATGGCACGCTCTGTATAAAGGCTCAAGAGCACTCAATTTTGTTGTCATAATTTTGCATGAACTTTGCATTCTCTCACAAGACATTTGCGTTCTCTCACAAAACTATTGCGTCCCCATAGAAACTTCATGTTTGCTTGCAAAAGCTGTGAAATATTTTTTCCTCCTGTTTTATTTCCATCACAAAAGTTTTGTGCAAGAATGCAAAAAGCATTGAAATATAAATTTTCCTTGTTTTTTTTTTAACATCGTCATGTTCCTTTAGGGACTCATTTTGCACATTTTGCATGTCTTCCTAATCAAACACACCTGATCATCAGCTCATCAGTACAGACAGCAAGACCCAAAATGACCATGTCTGACAAAAGAAAACATGCAAAATGTGCAGTGCTGGGGGTTTTCTAGGAACGTGGTTAGGAACCACTGTTCTAGCTCATGATAGCATTTCATGAAATAGTATTTTAGTTTTTCTGTCAGAATACTTCAGGCCACTAAAAGAGACTTTTAATATCCTTTCTGTCTATAATTTTTTCTATCTAGTTTCTTCAGCATTTTATAATCAATATTTTACAACATATATATATATATATATCACTTTGGTTTGTTTTTCACATAAATATTTTCATTTTAACCTCTTAAGACACTGCAGCCTCATATGAGGACATTATATTTTCGTGAATTTCTCTGAGACTGTACTTGCCACAGTTTTAAGTCTGGATGTCCTGTACAGAGCACATTCAGGGCATTTCAGAGATACTAAATGTTTGGATGTTTCACCATGACCACTCCCTCTCCTTGGTCTTCAAAAATGTCTGAAATTAATTTAGTGACACTCTTTATACAAAGTTTGATAAAAAAAAAATCTTGAAAATTAAAAATGTATTGGTGATTTAAAAAAGCAATTGTTTTTGCCTATTCATGTTCATTCATGTCTTTTTATTTTTTTTAAAGAAATTGAGTCCCGGTGTCCTCTACCGAGGACATAGCATAACTTATGAATGAAATATCTTTTTTTAATATATATATTTTTTTACATTATTTTTAATGCTCTAAACAATGTAAAGACATGGAAAAAACTAACTTTTTCCTAAAACTTTTTTCTCGGGTCTTAAGAGGTTAAATAAAACAGTTGTGAATCTGAGAAAACAGATTGTGTTGAACCACTATGGGGAATTGAAACCCATCTGGCAACCCTTCAGACTTGACAATATCACTTTTCCAGAATGCGGCCATGGCTGACAGCAACAGCTTCAGTGAATCAACACAGCGGAGGCATGTGCAATTTTCTAAGCTCCTCTCTCTGACATCTTGAACAATATCTTTTTCAACCTATGGCTGTAATGGTTGAGGCCTGTCAACCCCACCAGTCCCCCTTGGCACTTGCTCTCACATGGAGCACTTCGATGCATTCAGTGTGATTTAGATCAACTACCTTGGACAAAACCACTTCAGCAGGAAGGTACGAGGAGGGGAGGGGATAAGCAGGAACTTGAGAAATGGCTCTTTTATCAGCACTAAAGTGCTGGTTGATCGATGGGCTGAGATTAAAGAGACTGATGCTGGCCACGCTTGAGAGAGACATCAGGACAGCCTGCCAGGACAAGTTTCTCAGAAGCGTGTTTATGTGAGTAAGCGTATAGCCGATTTGGTAACTGGGTTCAGTTGAGGACAGGAGTAGCATGGGGATTCAGGCCAGGAACATTCCTTTAGAGAGACACGATCGGGTTGGCCTGAGGGAAAAGAATCTGCATTTTGAGGATACAGTCCCAAACCGTTTGGCATCTGTTCAGCGCTATTGGTCAATCAACAGGTTTTCTTACAGTTTATTTTCTTATTGATCATTTATAGTCTCCAATATTTATTCTGCAGGTTTGACTGTACCTTTAAATTTGTGTGGCTCATTTCTTGTGTGGCACCTTCAAGAAGCATTCTGCACAGCAATGTGATTGAGTTGAGCTCTTTGTCCTTCAAGAATTTGGCATTTTCCTGTAAGTACATTCAGCAGAGAAAGAGTTGGGAAGGCGAATAACAGCCTTATTTCCGCAAACGCCCCTGAGCTAAACAGGTACGTTGAAGCAGGCCTGTATGTAATTAGTAGCACTTGTTAAATTACTATTGCTCACATGGTTAATGATTTTAATAATCTTTTGCATGTTACTCGCCTCACAGCATGGACATGAATGTGTCAAAAAAATGCTTGATCTGTCTTGGTCAGCCATTCTCATTTTCATATCATTAAGAAAATTATTAATCTATTTTACTTTCAGATTTTCTAACATCTTTTGCTTATTTTACTTTTACTTTTATTTTACTTCACATTTTCAAACATCTTTTACTCAACATATTTTTACCTGAAAACTATTTGGATATTCCATTGTTTGAGCAAACATGTAGTCCACTAATTCAATGATTGCTTTGTCACATGAAGCTGACACACTCTTATAGCAATCTGTAACTAATTTACGCCTTTGGAAAATTGGTGGCTAATTCCGATGAGTAAGTAGAATCTCAAATATCTTGTACAATCTGCTTATGGCTGTTTGGTTTAGGAGTGGATCTTCATGCTTACTTTTTTTTCTAAAAATCACAAGTTTCCATATGAATCACAACAGACCAATTCATACAAAATTGAAACCTTGTAAAATAGTTACGTTTCCTTGTGAGATTGGGCTGTTAAAGTAATAGTTCACAATTTAAAAAATGAAAATGTGCTCATTTGGAGAAATTTAGCATTGCATCACTTGCTCACCAATGGATCCTCTGCAGTGAATGGTTGCCGTCAGAATGAGAGTCCAAACAGCTGATAAAAACGTCACAATAATCCACATGACTCCAGTCCAACAGTTAACATCGTGTGAAGTGAAAACCTGTGTGTTTATAATAAATAAATCTTGGATGGTGTAAGGGTGAGTAAATGATCAGCAAATTTTCATTTTTGGGTGAACTATTCCTTTAATTTTGCGCCCAATGTAAAATGTCCAAACCTAAGAGAAAGAGCATTGGAGGACAGCCATTTTCCAGCCATTCAGAGATGGTTCTGTCCTGACGGGCTGGACACATTGAAGAGTGAACAATGATTACAATAACTGAAGGAGATCAAATAAAGTGGCTTTTTAATTGCAGGAGAGAGGCTATTACTGACGCACCCACGCGGAACTAGCTCTGCTTTGCCAGCGCTACCACATTTCACTGCAAATAAATCTATATAAATAATTAAAACATAAAAAAGCCAAGAAAGACGATAAAAAGAGCAGGGAGATTCACTCACAGTCAGTAGACGTGATAATTACAGAAAAGGGCAAGATGAAATGTGGGGACAACAAGACATGTAATGGGGTCAGAAAACTAAACAAAGAGCAAGGAGGGTAAACAAAATGTTCCTGAAGAGTTTACTCTGGTGTCATCTGCTATATGTGTCAACTCTGACACATGTGGCATTTTCAAAAGTTTACCTTTGTTTACTCTTCAAAGTGTGGTAATGCACAGAAACCCCAAGTTCTCAAAGCCTCGCTAAGCTTACATTTTCACCGATTCCTTATTTATTCTTTCTTTCTTGTAATATTAAATGAGCATCTTGTGATCTTTTTATTTCCTGATGTTCTGTAAATCTAAAAAAATGTGGTGTAAAGACTGCAGCAGTACTGTAATGGGGGGATGTGCAGTACCATCTGTGCTGTGCTTTTGAAGGTCATTAGCAGGTCCACATGGAATCTGTGCTCAAAAAACTCTGCAGATTTTCACAGAATTGGAACATTTGTCTTTTACAAAGTTCTACCGCATGTTTGTTTACTGAAATGCTTTCAGCTACCGATAAGAGATCTATGCAGAAACTGAAACTGTGAGAGGGAGAGAGAGAGAGAGAGAGAAAGAGAGAGAGATTCTGTCTGGTTCAGTATCAGTCATCACACATGAAAAAGTTCAATGATGTAAATTACTGCACACATGTAAAATAAAATCCTTGCCTGTTTAGAATTGTTAAAACGTGAGGTTCTGCCCGGTATTCAATAAAATAATTCTTTATGACCACATTTGAGTCACAAGGTGCCATGACACTTTTACAACCCATAATGCTACATTAATCATTAGTACTCACCGTGAAAGGTTTGTGGTTTCAGAAGAAAGCAGCAGCAATGAAAGTACAAACACATACTATATAATTTCACACACACTGGTCTCTACTGCTCATGTTTTCAAGCAACAACTAACTTCGCTCTTGAACTCCACAGATGCTGACCTAGATATTAATATCTTTCCATTTCACTTCCCACGTCTTGTTTGTTACCCACAGACACCACATCCTCTTGTTACAACCTTACCTCTGAGTTTGTGACTGCTTTCATTTTTGTGTAGTATATGTAACATATAGATATAGAATTTTCCAATGTTCTTTCACCCCTCTTGAAGAGTTGAAATAGTGAAGATGAGGGCAGAACGCTTCAGTGTCTGAAGTGTTTAGCCGTGTTGGCTCTAGTGGATGTCAAGAGGCACAGCCAGGAACGCTTTCTCAGGTCGTGTAGTCACAACACAGCCATCAACCCCACTACCACCAGGTAAAGACAAACACAAAAGTGACCCCCTGCCGCTTTGCCCAGGTGTGGGGCGACACCGCAGCAGGGGGGCAGCTCACAACCTTTAAAGCAGGGCTAGATCAAGCAAGCTTTCCTTGAAAGTCATGCTGTCACATCCACTCTATTTCCCGATGTGAGCTGTTTATGAGAGTTTTAAGGAAAACATCACTTACAAAAATACGAAGCTACAGTGGTTCAATTTACATGCAGGAATATATTACCAATATATGGATTAAACATCATTATATAATATTATTATAATATATTGATAGATATATTGACAGACAGACAGACAGACAGACAGATAGATAGATAGATAGATAGATAGATAGATGGATAGTTTCTTATATTTTGACAAAACTTTTCTCATCAGTAGCAGTGCCTTAAACATCATTATATAATATTATTATAATATATTGATGGATATATTGACAGACAGACAGACAGACAGACAGACAGATAGATAGATAGATAGATAGATAGATAGATGGATAGTTTCTTATATTTTGACAAAACTTTTCTCATCAGTAGCAGTGCCAACGTGGAAACACTGTCACATACATGGAGAATCAATTATGCCTCGGCTCTTACAAAACAAATGTCTCTGTGCTTCACTGTTTGTCAGTAGTGGTCAAGATAACAATGAAGTGAAGATGTCCAGTGGAACAGCATGTCTAGTGACAGACGCATTCGTGCTGTGAGGAATTTATCACTATGGCTCCATCAATCTCTGCCCAGCCAAGCTGCCAGTCTTTGGATGAAACCCCACTTGGCACTGGCCACTAGCTTTTCATTTTAGCCACGGACAAACCAAACCATCAGGGAGTGAAACCTGCAGTTAGTCTCTCTCTAAAAGGGAACTTTGGGTTGATTGGCTGTGATTGTCTTACACAAAGCAGGTAAAAAAAAATGGTACAAACATAATCTGTGGACTCTCTACACATACAGAAGAGGATATCTGTAGAAGTTCACTTTTTGATAACTTTTGTTAATTTTGGCCTGCAATGTCATCAAACACGGACACATATGTAAATCGATTAAGTAACAATTTAATGTAATATAAATGATAATAGAATTTGTTCATATCTTAAAATAACTAATTGTATATTAAAATGAATATAATTCATAAATATACCCCTGATTTAGAGATAAATGACTGTTGTTTCACATTTAATATGAAAGTAAATGTCATTTGGTATAAATTTATATTATACAATGTGTACGTAAAGGTGCAGCCATTTTTACCATTGTTCACTGAATTTTTGTGGGCGAGATTCAGTTATTCCAATATGAATCCACATAATCAAAGGCCAAAATATTTCACCAAGCAGATTTTGCAATGTGTTCAATCCGCATTGACCAATAGAAAACTGCTTGGTTTGAAAATGACTTCTGTGTGAGCTGTGCTTCATACTCTACACTATTGACAGTAAACAATGGACTTTTTGCTTAATGGAAAATTTCTTGGGGACACACAATAGTTTTGCAAGAAAACGCAAATGTATTTTGAGTGAACAAATGCAACTGAGATTGAGAGAATGCAAATGTTTTGCGAGCGAACGCAAAGTTTCTCGAGATAATGCAAAAGTTTTATGAGAGAATGCAGAAGTATTGAAATATATAATGTTTTCTCCCTTTTGCAAAGTTTCTTGGGGGAAACGCAATAGTTTTGCAAGAAAACGCAAATGTATTTTGAGCGAACGCTAAGTTTCTTAAGAGAACGCAAACTTATTGAAATACATTTTTTCTCCCTTTTGCTCTCATTTGATATTTTAGGGGCTATTTTATATCCCTTAGAGGCTCCATAGGAACCGGATTTGAAAGTGAAATGAAACTCACATCACACTGCATGCCACCACGGCTCAATGTGCTGAAGCATGTGGCTGAACCACTAGGCCATGACTTGCTATGACACATTATGAGCTCTAACTACAGTAAAAACAGAGAGGCTGCAGCATGTAATGTGAGAGTATGTTTGAGTGTGAAGTCAAACTGTGGGGCGTGCGGGCTCTTATTTCACCATATGCTGTGACTATTTTCCTACCTTTTCACGGGACGTTTTCTCCTCAAGGGGAAAGTCATTTATTCCTCCTCCTGTGTCTGTGGTCCAGAAGCATTGATTCCAACCAAGGAACTGAAAAATAATTAAGAGCACTTTCTGCTTTTTATGTGTTTGCTGTAAGGCACCAGCTTCTCCATATGCCTTTCAGATTCATTTAACACAGCTTCACACTGTAGAGCTAGAGACATAGACAGCAGGACAATGACAAGGTCAGTGATATTTGAAAACGCAAAGAATGAAACTCTGCT
The DNA here is from genome assembly GCF_001515625.1 of Sinocyclocheilus rhinocerous. Classification (NCBI taxonomy): domain Eukaryota; kingdom Metazoa; phylum Chordata; class Actinopteri; order Cypriniformes; family Cyprinidae; genus Sinocyclocheilus; species Sinocyclocheilus rhinocerous. The sequence continues at coordinate 952,990 of NW_015647952.1, forward strand.
TTCAATAGAAAGACCCTGCTGCATTTTAATGCCTTAGGGTTGGAAGTAACATTGATATGATATGTTTGGGTTTGAATTATTTTAACATGTAGTTACATTTATTTTAAATGCCGCCCCATCACTCACGTGCTCAGACACACACACAGCACTAGTGAGTTTAAAGTTAATTGGGCATGTGTCACTTTGGCCTGGGTCACTCAGGTAATCTCTAGTCACCTTAGTCTCTGAGATACTCACACTCAACAACCTTAAGCCTCTGCACTTAAAACAAATCTGTTTCACGCACACGTTAATCTCTACTCTTTCACAGCAGTATGCAGTAACGGTGTTCCTTTCATCTAGTAAATGCTGGTCAATTAGTTATGCCATTGCTTTGAGTTTGCCATATATATTTTTGTGTTTATAGCATAACATTAAAGATGCATAGAAGAGAGCCACTGCTGTGAAATGGTCCAGCTGTAAAGAGCCTGTGATCATCTAATGTTTTTTTTTTTGGTGGTGCGGTAAAACTGCAGTACTGCAATAAATTATTTTCTTAATCGGTCTTAATTCCTGAGTCTTTAAAACTAAATTTACTTGAAATTTAAAGTATATTACACATATTAAGCCTTGTTTACTGAGAATATATAGGAATAGTTTGGACAAAAATGAACATTCTGTCATCGTTTACTCACCCTCGTGTTGTTCCAAACCGGTAGGCTATGACTTTCTTTATTTTGTGGAACATAAAAGAAGATATTTTGAAGAATGTTTCAACAGGTTTTTAATACATACAGTGAAAGTCACTGGGGTCCAAAACAACACCCCATTATTTGTTTATTTAATAATTAGCATTAATAAACAAACATATTGCTCAATGTTAGTTCATGTTACAGTATGTATTTATCTTTGTTAACGTTAGTTAGTATAACTGTTCATATTAGCTCAGGTCCATTCAATAATATTAACAGATACAACTTTTATTTTAAATAATGTATTCTACAGGCTGAAATTAACATTAACTCGGATTAATAGATGCTTTGGAGGTATTTCTATAGTTAGCTCATGTAAACTAATGTAGTTAACTAATGAAAGCCTATTGAAAGGTTGCTCAAAAACCTAAGAAACTTTTGTGGAAAAACCTAAGAATTAAACTTGAGAATAAACTTAATTCGAGATATGAGTTCTTACAAATTTTGCTTCTCATAATTTGTTTAATTTTAACAAAAAATGAAAAGAAAAACTTTATACAAGCTAAAACTGATGTAAACTGATGACTTTGTGTGCATTTGTATAAAACTGAAATGATACATTGCCTAATTTAATGCAATGAATTCTAGACGTTCTTCAAAGCAAGTTCATATTCCTTCTAAGATGTATAATACAGAGGTGGGGACATAATATATGCTTTCAGAGTCTTATCCTCTGACGCTGTTGTGCACAATGCATTCACCACAGTATCATATGCATGGTTAAATCCATATCACCGTGGATATCTCAAGCATACATCATACGTACAGTCTTTTCTCCCAGAATACATTTCAGGACTGTTTTCAGATGTTTTCTATATTATCGCTGAATGCCGGTCAGCAAAATAGCTGTAATTTAGCATTTGAGACTTGATTACAGCTTTCAGAGATAAATGATAGGGCCTCATTAAGGCTGCCATAAAATAATTACATCAAAAAATGAAAGGGAATTGGAAGATGATGCCTTGATTTGCTGTTATGGTGAATGAATAGGGGTATTCTTTGCACGTGTCAAGGCTCAGCATTAATGTGCTTTAAGAGAACAGGATGTAATGTGATTTGCCCGTGCTTAGGCTGTGCGCTTAGCCACGAGCAGGAAGAGGTAATATAAGACGTAAGAATGTGGCTTAGCTTTTGAGAGCTCATTTTCCAAGCAGGGGTTATGTTTGCATCAACCACCCAATCTGGCTGATTTCATCTTTGACACAGTAATTCATTGATTTAGCCTGATGTTGGTACGAATACACACACCCAGGTCCATTGTGACTGGGATTTCGCACCTGATCGTAGGTTGTGCATAATTATTGTGCAGCAGTGGCAGACAAAGCACCAAGGGAAATGTTAATTAGCCACACAGAAGAGCCACATGTCCATCTGCCCAAGGACGCCCGGTTCGACAGGGATGACAAGCACTGACAGATGCGTTGCCATCTCACATGCTCCCTTTGAAATCTATCAGGATAATCTCTGGCACGTTTAGAACTTTGATTAAAAGTTAATGAACTTACAGGACAAGATATGTTAGGCATCTGTAGAATTCCGGCATGGCACAATATTCTTCATGGTCCAGTAGAGAGAATGCATGCTTGCTGTCACTGAGACGCTGTGCTGACAACGTGTCAGTTGAAGTATGTGTTAAGTATCCGCTCGAGCATTGTGCGGTGCGGGTGATTGACTTAGCAAAGTGGCTCCTGTGTGTCACAAGGCCAATAAAATGGCACGTGAGGGAATGTCGTTTAAATGGGTTATTGTAATGACCTTCAGTGGGAGCGCATGGCTGCTGTAGATAAATTCCGATTTCCTAGCTCTTAATTACGATGAGCTGGAGAGAAGATAAACACTTAACAGCCTCTCATGGTCAAGTTGACAATCCCTCAAAGGCCACAAAAGAGAAATTCCATTTTAGATTATAAACCACAAGTCCAAAATCATTAGCTGCACAATATGGACCAACGAGGTTTCCTGGTAATGACAATGGCAAGGATTCTTTGTAATTGCTTGACAACACTGCTCTGGCCTTGAGCAATTGAGAAGTAATTCCTGTCGATCAGCACAGAGCAGATGTGGCGAGATGGTAGGAAAGGTGCTCTGTAGTTTGAACATGCTGTAAATTGCCTTTTCACAATTGCAAGAACAATTTCAACCATGGCCAAAGAATTATATATTATCCTGAATAAAACCCCACATAATAATAATAATAATAATAATAATGTATTGTTATTATTATTACAACTATAATTTGTTATTTTGGGGTAAAAAGTAGAATATATTATTTTTGACATGGCCTTTTCACAATAATGTAAAACAGATGCACTCTCAAAAAAAAAGGTACACTTGTGTACCTTTTAGGTACTAATATGTACACTTTAGGTACTAATATGTACCTTTAAGGTACCATTATGGACTCTTTTGGTACAAAGGTGTGTCTTTTGAAAAGGTACCGCCCCAGTGACAACTTTTTTTACCTTTTTTTCTGAGAGTGTGTGAAAATAGATTCACTTTAATATGCAATAATAATAAATTAGTTTAGTAAGCCATTATGCTATTATGCATTATGATTATTGACTGTTTATCTATATATGTATACATTCATCCTATATATCCATCCATCTATATCCATCTATCTATCCATCCATCCATCCATCCATCTGGAACAGCATTGGTTCACTTTTAAAAAGAAAAGAAGAGGTTGCGGAGGTTGGTAGAAAAGAGCGTTCTTCAGCATTCTCTCGGGTTTGAAATATCAGGAGAGGGAGACAAAGTGCGGTGGGCACTGTCATTGATCACATGTCTTTGACCTTCACAGTAGCTTAGTTTGGAGATTTCCAAAGTCACCTCTGGTTGGTGGAAAATTGACATTTCATTGTGAAATATGCTCCAGAGTGCTCTTTTCATACATTCAGTTCCAAAACTTTCAGCTTTTTCATTGCAGACACTGAATGTGGAAACTGCAGGACTTCAACAAAGGTTCAGATCACTGCAGCAATGGGAAAAAAATGCTTATGGTTAAATAGGGCATCAGGATTATGTGTGAATATTTGTGGATCAGATTACATAGGCTGCATTGGGCCAGGTTGGGAGTTGCTATTATGTTACAATGAGAGCAGAACACAAATCACTAAGAACAGTCCTCTGTGGAGACCTTGTGATGTAGATTTATGATGGTTTTCATTTTAAAAGTGGTCTGGTTAGTAATTATCTTATGCTACTAATGATTTGTTATAGTATTTATACCTGAATTTATGTCTGAGTAAATGTCTGAATAAAAATGTTTTTGCATGATATTAGGCAATTAGCTGCTACTGATCATGACAACATCACAGTAGTTATTTAAAATGTACAAAAACATAATAAAATTATTTACTGTATAGCACAGAGGGGTTCAAATTAGTATTACTACTCATGCCAAGATGAATCCACTTTATAATGCAAGTTCAAGTATGAGTGCAGTGCACTTTCATCTCTGTTATAAATTCAGAAGTGCCTGTCAAACCGCCTCACCTATAAATGACTTAAAAAAATTAATTGGGTTTATACATTGATGAAGCAAATATAATAATGAATGATATTTTATTTAAAGGCAAATCAATAACAATGCTATTAAGGTGAAACATCCAGCTGTCGTTCTTTCATCAAAGGCTGACAACAACAATAGCAAATGATTTCTCATTAACCATGCAGGCATTTAATGGTTTTTAGTAAGAATAAAACAATACATCACTCACTGCCTCTTTGTCTTTCACAAAACTGTAATGGCTTATCTCTCATGATTCCTGTTCATGGATTACAAATATTTCTAAGGTAGGCTTATTTCTGAAAATTAATTACTGTATATGCAGATATCTTAAAATCTTGAAAAAAAAAAAAAAAAAGCATTTGAACATTATCATTGTTATTGACCAGGGGAAAAGGATATTGTTATTGAACACATATCAACAGCAGGGCATGTTGTTACATTATGGGGTAAGTTGTCACAGTGGAACATGCCATTAAAACAACCTATCCGACTGTTACCAAGTCCTCTTTCTCTGCTGTCTCAAGTGTGAATACTATCTCAAAAGCCGTTTATGAGCAGTGAGCACTATTCATTTTAAGCTAAAATTTTAAAATCTGGCGGTACAAACTACAGTCTCCGAACTCACTGTGTCCTGGACACCAATGTTTTAATGATTCAGAAATTATGAATCACTGTCTGGCCAACTGAGATTTCGGTATGGAGATAAAAGTTAGGATTGTGATTGTTCAGTAGCACTACAGCACACAGTGAGTATATATTAGCACCATTGGTTTTTTGCTTTAACCATCTGGTTTTGTTTGTACCTGGTGACGTGTGACATCAGACTTAACAACCGGATTATATGCTTTTCAGCTAAATTTAAACTGTATAACAACTATGAAACAATTCATAGCACAGCATAAATGTTCAAAAGCAAAAAAACAAACAAAAAAAAAACCCATCAGTTTGGGCAAAAACTATTTCAAATAATAAATGGTATAAACAGCTAACAATGACAGCTTACCACAACTTGACATTTATGGATAATACCTTTCTGTTAAAATCCACCAAAGAATGCCGTGTGGTTTATTGTGTTCACTTGATTACAAAAATATAATTTTTGGGGGGGTGGGGGGTTGATCTGGGTAAAACCAATATATAAAACCTTTAATAGAGAAAACACATACTTTTGTAATTGGACTAGCCTGGTCTACCCAATATGTAAGTGCAGCATAATTACACAATAACGTGTTGACATTCCGAACGCACGTCACTCTACTGCCACACACAAACCCCTCATAGAGAGGGCTGGGTTTATGTGTAACCAGCTCTATGGTTGGTTTCAATTATTTACATATGTTGTTCTGATTGGGTAAAACGCTTGTCAATCAATGCGGTGCCGCGCTTACGTAAAGAAATGGGCGGGTAAAGGCAGCGGAGGACAGAAAAAACAAAAACAATCCACCCCGGCGTCCATCTTGAATACAGTAAGCAAACGGTGACTGACAGCAACAGAGAGGGAAATCGCGATAAATTGAGTTCCGACCGCTCTAAAAAGTCAATCGACCGCGAACACCGGGACAATACATATTGAAGGATTACATTTAGTGACGTTATCTGTCAATTCCGTCTCATTTTTGGCGTCATACTCCCGACGGGGCTGATGAAGTTATTTCGGAGGCTGTAACGTTATGTGCTAAGCTTTATTCAGCCGTCGACATGTCTTAGTTTAAAACGACTGTTTGTTTTAACTACCTACCTTAGCAGTTCTGGAGAAGCTTTGTGAGGTCGGGAATTGCAGGTTAGAGTAATTAACACCAGAAGGGAATGTGGATATAGCGCGTTTGGCCATATTTAAGTCCTCCACTGTCAACTTGAGCTCGCGCGTGCGCTGAATCGTGCGCGTGACCCCATTTATTTAACTTTATCTATGATCTGTTGTACTACATATATTATATTTAAGCATAAAGCGACGTGAGCATGATGCGGAAACATCGTTTAGGGATGTTAATTCCATTTTTATCCCCGTAAATATGCATGCATTTAGTGTACTGCCATAGACTTTCCAGGTGGTTTGGAGGCATTTATCTGCTTGACATTTTAGTTCCTTTGCATTAACAACAATATTTTATATCTATATATTTTATGGCGGGTTCTATGCATAGGTTGTCCAGTTGTGCTGATCACTGGGTTTGGGAGCTGGCCCATTTACTGAACGAGTTTATTGAACGAGCTCGTTTATTCTGAGCGCGCGGCAGGGCAACATTTGTATAGATACAGTATTCGTACGCATTGGAATTTCCTCGTTATTGATATGAGTTTTAAAACAAACTGCATGGACAGTCATAGATCACTTTATTTCTAAAAGCTTGTCTGCTTTGAATGAACTATCACCAGTGGACACTTTAATGCCGTTTCTAAATCGCTGAATTTGAGGACTATAAACTGGCATTGGATTTTTGCACTGCCATATATCACTGACTCGGTGACATGGATGTGTTTCACTGACTGCTGATCAGTGGTTCGAGGAGAAACTTGAATGCAAAGACTTTTGGATTTTGTAGGGCAAGACAGAAGATTGAAAAATGGGACCTGCAACAAAGTTGGCTTTTGGAGTGTTCCTCATTTCCTGCTCCTCAGGTGGGTGTTAATAAGCTTTGACCCCTTTAAATGCAATAAGCATGTACAGAGTGTACATTTGTATCATGACATGTCTCTTTTTGTGTGTATGTATGTGCCACCGGAGGCTGTTTCTCGTGTTACTCCGCATTGAGATCGAATTCACTGGTTTCTCGTAAAATAGCTACATAATACCATCTGAATATAATCCGAGCATGCACCATATAGGAGCAGCGTTTGCTGCCAGGATTTTGCAGTTTATTTCCTCAGTAACTGGTCTTACGAGTCCCCAACATTAAGACCTGTTCGGTGGAGTTGAGAAAACACACTAGTAATGCATTAAACTACTGTTAGTGCCAATAATATTGACCAATAACATTTTGCTGGCTGCTGCTGCTCATGCATGCATGCATGTTTTATATGTTGCATGTAAACCCCCTCTACTGGTAGCTCTTATTTTTTTTATTATAATGATTATTCATGGATGAGGACTGTTACATGTTTCTATATGAGTGATTTAAAAATTTGATGAGGCCGGCAAGGCCAAAGGTCATATTTGCATGTGAGAAGATATGGGTGAGTGCTGGAGTTACATGAGCGTGCACCTTAATGATTATATTTATTCAGGGATATTTAAGGAGCTGCAAGGCAAACGTCGGATGTCTCTTAACAGACTTTGTGATCAAGGTTTGAATTTTGCTTTTATTGAAAAATGCATAAGAGGCACAGTCTGTGCCTGTACTCAGTGTTCCCACTACACCCCTTATCTTGGATCGCACTTGCCCACACATCCCTGCGCTCTTTTGGCTACAGAGGCAATTAATCAATACAATGTTATATTTGAGCACATCGCTTCAGTATTTATATCAGTCTAAAGGCAGAAGTATTCAGGAGCATCTGGGTAACATAAGAAACCATATCTTTTGGGTCACATTGCACATGCTCTCTCAGAGAGGAATTGGTGTAAACTAATGGGATGAGCATAAACCATTGTAAACCTCTGCATGAAGTGATATGAAGACACTTTCACCTAATTTTTTTTTTTTGTAGTTGTGTTTTTTAGAGCCACAATTAAGATTGTAGTCACTGAGTTGTATTGTATTGCTGCGTTACACAACTGAATGTCCATTAGAGATACTTCAGGATGTCAGTGGATGTTTTGTCTGTATTTGGACCTTGTTTGCTACTGTTCATATACCGGATATAAATGAGCTGTTTGATTTTGTGTGCTACATCTAAGCTATCACAGAAGCTTTGCCTAGGCATGAGTTTATGACTGCTGAGAGAATCAAGTCTGAGCGCTTGCCCAGTCGAATATAAATTATGCCTTAAACGTCATGACTCTTAAAATAAATCACAACTGGCAACATCTGACCAAAGCACACAGAAAAATAGGAAGCATACAGAGGAATTTGATTTGGGTATTTATTTAATGGAAATGCTTTAGCTTTTCCAGTGCTGAATGACAGAAACAGTTATAGATATAGATATATAGGCCTATTTATTTTAGTTGGTGCTGTATTATTTTGTTATTATTCTCCAATGGATTTTTTTATGTCTCTTTGACAAGATAACATGAATTGTATCATTTTTAATGTTTTCCCCCCTCTAATTTCTAGTCTAATCCTTTTAGGAGCAATTAGATTGAACTCTCTGCTTTTTTTTTTAATTAAAGCATTAGAGTGAAAAGCTTACACTTGTGTCTTATATTGATGCATTACAAATCTACACTGTAGTTTTGGCATGAGACAAGTTATATTTTAGCAGTAATAGCAATTTGTAAACAGATACAAGATACATCTATTATTATTGTTGTTATTATTATTATGATTAATAACTGTTAACTTTCTTTTTTTAAACTTTAACATAACTTTGTGAGTGTTACACAGTACCTCAGATGTAAAGGATGATATACTAGAAGTTGGAAGTAATCTGTTTTATTTGACCTTAGATTGTTGACCGCAAACATCTTAGTTGAACTTACGAACTTTGTTCAGTGGCTTCGCTTGCTGTATCTGTTTTTGATGTAAATATTTACCAGCTAGTAAAAGTACATGCCATGGTCAGCTGTTTTTCATGAGAGCTTTGGTGGAACTGAGTGTCTTGCAAGATTAGCATTTAAAGCAAGCAAAAATCAGTTTGTGTTCCTCACAGAACACATTATCATTTGGCAGTTTGCATTAAAATGACACATTTATGCACAGTGTTTTGTGTGCTTGTGATTGTGTTAGTGTTTTAGACTACATCATGACTGGAGTGCAGAATGGAAGTAATGGTGGTTCCTCTTCCAGTGTCTTATTCACTGTAATCTGTCAGCACAGCTGTTGTGGGTACATTTATTTCCCTTGTATAACACCCAGACAGCTTAGCTGGGTCATTGTACAGCAACACAACTTCTGAAACAAATCCCCAAAACAAAGGACTTTTTGTGTCGTGGATAATATATATTTTCTCTAAAAATCTTCTTTTGTACAGCCGCAACAGGGTTGCTGATGGGCAAATCGATAAATGTGCATTTGGATTATACAGTAGCTTATCGCATCCGTTTTTATGAAGTGATGGTGATATCTATATTCAGTTTAAATATCTGAATGTTGGTAAGAAAAAGAAAAACAATAATAATAAAAAAACCTTCACATCTCAGTCTGCATAGGTGATGGACATTGATTATGCTCATCTTTAATATTTCTATTGAAGGCATCTTGAGTAAAACGGCTCCATATTTAACGAAGCACATCCAAAATACCTGAACTGGAAGCGACGTGACCTGTTTTACAGAATAGGGAAGTTTGTTGCTCACAGCCCCGATTTTGGAATAATTTCTGGAATAATGTACCAGCCATGACTCTTTAAGCTTGACGTCGACTTGGGCTGTCAAAATAGCTGAAAAACTAAATTAGAATTTTTTTACTTAAATATGATCAAAATTCGAATTATATTCGAATTTAAAATGCATAATTTCAGTTAGGGTGAAGAAAAGCTTTTGGCTTCTCTCCTGAGGCCACAAGAGGGCTCATCGAGCAAAATATTACTAATGCACGTTTATTCAAAGTGCTTAATGTTTAACATTTTGTTTATAAACCAATTATAATTAAGTTGCTTAAACAACTATAAACAAAACAGCATCATGTATGTATGCATAGTTTAATACAAAGGACCGAAATCACAACGAGCACATTTTTCATTTAAAAACACGAGTTGCAGTGGAATGGGGAAAAAACCCGCCCCATTAAAATGCAATGACACTTATATCGTCATCGCATCTCGTGTGCCACTGATAAGGCTGCCTCTTTAACGCACACCTAAAATTCGAATGCAACGTTTTTGCATTCGAATGTGGATTTTTATTTTAAATTCGACGAATATTCAAAATTCTAAAAAAAATTTGACAGCCCTAACGTCGATTAGACGCTGGTCCTATGGAGGGCGCAACAGGATAAGAAATCATTGAAGTCCACATTTACGCTCCGTTTCCAAACAGTTAAAATGACAAATAAATGCATACTCTGAAAGCGCTCCACAAGACATGCGTGATTATACCATCTGGATGCTTGAAATTGAACGGAAGAATGCACGTTTTAAACCACTTATTGTACAGTTAAGTTAACCGCCGTTCTAATCTAATGTGCTGCTGCATTGTAACGCACACACATAGGCTACAGACAGTAGCTCGTACATCACTCGCAGATCGCGCACGCACAGAATCATTCAGCAACTTAGCGCGGCAAATGTATTGCCAACACTGTTCTGTGATTTCTCAAAAAAATAGCTTAGAAACTGAAAAGCTCTAGCATATATTTCTTAGTAACTAAAACCCACAGCTTCACTATTAGTAGAGAGACGCTGCCAGGTTGAATTAATTCACACAAGCAATCGCTCTCTCACTAATGCATTCATATAAATATCATCTTTACTGTGCTGCTTTATCTATATCTGATTTAGAACGAGCAGAAATCTGTGAGAAACATAACGACCCAAAGACAAAAGAACTGATAAAAATGAGCTGTTACAGCAGCAATAGCCATGTGGGCAGTGCTGTGTCATATGCCATAGCTGTGCACAAGGTGCTCGAGTCTCAGCTCCAGGTTCAGGCTTATTTGTTCATTAATGACATCTAGTTGATGTCGACTTTTAAAAATCTGAAGTCGTTCAACCCCTACTATATGGATTCATTTGGATCAACAAAATAAGTTCATAGCCTGAAGTGTATTACACTTTTAGGTTAAATAGTTAGCGGAAGGTCAGTTCACTATTTATTCCATTGCTACAGCTGATTAGATCTGTGTATTGTGTGTGCTGTAGTGCTTTTATTGTTTATGATCTGTTATCTGTATGTCTGGAAACCCTGAGGGATATTGCGCAGAACTGATGATCAGGAACAGATTGTAACACTTATTGTAATTTTAAATGAGCATATTTTCATGTTGACTTGTATGTGAAGTGTACCAGGGATTTTCCATATTTTCTTAAGACAGTGATTTAAATATATAGTCTGATGAACTGTGTGTTTTACTGTTTTATTTACATGAGCTGAGCAGCTCTTAATCCAGTGTTTTCAGTGTCTCTGAGAGGCTTGGTATCACAGTAAATGCGGCTCCACATGAATTCTGCAAGTGCTGTGAGTTTGGCTCACTTATAGCATGCATGAGAAGAGGCAGCATGTGCCAACCACCTTCCCAATGTTGTAATGAAAATTGTTGTGTCAACAAAAGAGAAGCTTTAGTTTAAAATAAAATGTCTATGGTTTGATTTTAGAAAAGAAGGAAAGAAAGAAAGGCATCCAAAAATTTCGCATTTTCATTATAATAATTTATCAGGTTTTCCTTTTTGTTCTTATATTATCAAGGGTCTAATTAATGTGGGCATGTCGTAAATCATTCATTCTTGTTGCGTTAGGAAGACAGCATAAATAAGTAGTGTCAGAACTTCTGCCTTACTGTACTTGACCTTAGTCTTGCTTGGTTTAGTTGGTTTATCTCAGTAAAGTATCTTTACCCAGATGTAATCAGTGTTCTTGGCTCCACCATGTTTCTTTAATGCCAATCAGATGGATGTTTTCGGCCCAGTATCAAATGTCGGTATGAGCCCATGTGCTCAGTTTGTCACACTGTTATAAAACAATACTCATTCACCCCGTTAAGTAAAGTCACATCGCTAATATTTAAACAGCAGGTTAGATGGACTACTAATGAAGAATGGGCTTTCCATACACAGGAGGAGAGGCTCAAAAATGGAAAGTCCTTCAATTAAAGTTATTCCGTATTGATCTCTGTGATCCTGATGATACAAACACATTATAATTTGATTCTTCCCATTTTTTTTTTTTTTGCCTAAAGCGCTAATGTGTGATTGATAGCTTGACCTTGAGTTGCTTCGCAGTGTATTTTGATCCTCGCCAACTGGACTTCCATGACATAGGCAGGTTGCAGCCACTGTTGCCCAAGATGCAGATGCCTCTGTGAATAATTTACAACCACGGTTGACCACTGCTGATAGAAGGGCTATTTGAAATCAAATTTGCTGCCTTTGTCCTCTAATGATCTGCTTTGACCTGTGCCATAGTTTTCCTGTTTCTTTGTGACAGACGTTTGTGTGGTTAAATCATGATCGAGTAAATATATCTGTTTCTCACTGTAACTGTAGATGTGTTTAAGGCTTTTAGCTCTAAGAGCTGCTTGGCCTAAATATTCTGTATATGAATGATTTTTCAAAGAATGGCAGATTAAAACTGTCATCCCTGGATGCGTTGTCAACCCCTGAACAAGATTTCAAGTGTCTTCCAAAATGTTGTTTCACTACGCATCTGTACATGAATTTCAATGTGTTTGCAAACAACTTGGAGTGTGACACAATGTCAAGTTGCCTTCTGACTGCTAGACACAGGAACAAAGGCTGATCCAGCTTGTTTTCTTGAATGTGATCGTTCATTTCATACATCATAGATCTGTGATCTTGTGTTGTCAGGAGCACACCAGAGCTTTCAGACAGTCCTGTGGTGGTGTTTGGTTGAGGGGGGGCGGGGGGAAATCAAAGCAGATTAAAGGGATTTGCAGCAAAAAGTGTGTTAAACATGATGGACAGCTGATTGACTTGACTTATAAATTGTATACATTGGCGAGTCAGTGGTGTGTCCAATTCATACAGACAGAGTAGACTTATAGCTAAGTAAAAAAACAGGAAATTATATCACACAGAGGATCTCTATAGACCTTCATTAAGTTTTTTTAATGTAAAAGATTTTTTTTCCTTTGTTTTGTTTAACTACCATTCATGATATTCATGATTAATTTTTTTTCTAAATGATTAAATGTGTACATTCAGTTTTATCTTTTATATATCCAAGGACTAAATCTAGTATAGTTACTTTTTTGCTGTATTGCAATTAGGGTTGGGCCGATAGACGATGCCATTGTCCATCGCCGATGGCTGACAGACATCACAATGTTGAACCGGCATTGTGATTCCCCCCACAATGATATATATATATGTCTATATCAGTCTGGCGAGTAAACTAAAAAAGTTACTAGCCAATGGCGATTCAATTGCTAAGGTGTTCGTAGAGGGCTGGAGGGCTTTTGTCTGAGCTTCTCAGTAGGAGCATAGCCTAAGATGCTCAATTATGCAGTGAAAAGTTATTTATAAGATGTTTTGTTGAAGTTATTTGAGAGTGTTTATAACTGAGGTTCAGCATTTATATGCAACATTGCATATGTATTGATATATTTTATTCATATTATTATATTTAAAGTTTAGTCCTTTGAACTGTTGAAAACTGGCTTACAATGTGCATTGGACACAGACTCTAATACTCTGTTTCGAGTGGCAGTGCAAATCCGTTTTTGAATGTCTCCGACAAATTATTATTTGAATGTGGTCAGAATAGCAAACATAAAATGTATGGAATCAGATTTCAACTTCACATTAGTAGATGATTGAAATCCAGATTTCCAGAGATTGCAAAGCAAAATATCAAAGACTATGAAATCTCTAGAGCTCTATAGCAATAAAGCCATCCTGATTTACAAAAATGTCCATGTAGTTTCTTTTTATTCTGACCATTCATGAATTGGCGCATTGACGTTTCTACTTTATTGATGCCAGTTTTGAGGGTGACCTGAAACAGAGCACCTCATGCCACCCTCCTCCATTGCTTGGGTCTAGGGATATGCCGGTATCAAATTTTCATGTTGCGATTAATTGCTAATGCTTTTATTGCGGTATACGGTATTATCACGGTATTGAAATTAAGTTTAAAAAAAGTGCTGTCATAATACAGTATAACAGGTTTAATAACTTTTTTCTTATAACAAAAATAACTGAAGGTCTTGTTTGCTCTTGCCGTGAAACTGCATCTTAAGTAATTGGATCGCTATCTGATTGCAATTCAATTGTCCCAAACCGCATAAAGGCACTTGGGTGTGTTTACATGGACAATTTTATGTGCTTTAAACCAATAGAATGGATAACTAGCTGATTACTCGATACACTTTTTAATGCCAAATGTAATGAGGCCCATTGGTGGCCAGTGCACTGTGTGAGTTCATCTAGTCACTATTTGTCTTATGATGCATACAGGTATGGTAGTTAAGCACTGATGTCTGCATAGTTACTGAAGCAGGGCTCCAGACTAACTATTTTTACTAGGAGCACTGTAGCCCCTGACTGAAACATTTTAGGAGCACAAGCAGAAAATGTAGGGGCACACCTTAAATCAGCCTGCAATGCAATCGTTCGCATATTTTCCCCATTTTAACTGTATTACTGACAAATGATTTGATAATAAATAGACTTAACTCATACAAGTTACAATGTGCAGTATTATTTTAATTTCAGAGGGATATGAAAAAAATATATGATATGAAAAAATTTACTATTGTTTTGCATTAATAAGTGCCGTTACTAATAATATTACATGTTCATTTCTTGTTTATTTAATGTTTATACACATTTGACAGTAAAGCACTAAGCTTGAGTTGGGAAGCTTACAATATTTATTTTATAAATATAAAATTTAGGCAGTCGTGGCCTAATGGTTAGAGAGTCGTACTTGTAACCCGAAGGTCGCGGTTTCGAGTCTCAGGTCCGGCAGGAATTGTCAGTGGGGGGAGTGAATAACCAGCGCTCTCTCCACCTTCAATACCTCGACTGAGGTGAGACCCTTGAGAAAGGCACCGAACCCCCCACTGCTCCTCGGGCGCCGCAACATTGGCTGCCCACTGCTCCGGGTGTGTGTTCACTACTGTGTGTGTGCACTTGGATGGGTTAAATGCTGAGCACAAATTCCGAGTATGGGTCACCATACTTGGCCACACTTCACTGCACTTCACTTCACTTTATTAACAACAGTAACGTGCAAAATATATATATATAAATAAACCAATATATTTATTGGTTATACAGTTCATTTGCAAATACCAATAAATGCCACTTTTAAAAAAAATGAGCTGGTTGCCGTGCATTATTCTCCACATGTAGCGCAATCTGAACCCTAAACACGTTTTGTCCACTTCAAGGCATCGCGAGTTCACGTTTTACTGCAGAAGCCGACAAGCGCCCTTGTTGTTTTTGAACAGAAGCCGATAAGTCAATTTTAGCAAATCAGCGCGTTGTATTCAGGTCAGGTCACAAGGCTACTTTCACTTTGAAAAGACGTGCTAGCTGAGAGGAGTTTCGACAAAGCTGACCAAAAGTGATTGAGGATGGATAATTTCAATGAACTTGATGAACCTGTGATATCTTCTTCAGGGTGAAAAAGGAAAATAAAAGCTGAAACGTTTTTAACGGAACCTTGCAAAAGCAGCACGTTACAATGGTGAGGGAAAAGCTCTGTGTATTGCATGTAATCACATCCATACAGTTTATGATCGCATCAACAACAACGTCTACATTGTCATCTGAAAAGATTACAAAGATTAAACAAGTGTTTTTTTTTAAGCTCTAAAACATGAAATGTGGAGTTATCTGCTTTTGCCAAAAAACGACTGTTGGAGTTATCTGCATTTGCTATAAAACAAACTTTTAATATGTAAAAAAAAACACTTTCAATTAGTGCTGTGCAATATATCGAAATTATTGAAATATCGCAAATGTACATATCGCAATATGCATATCGCTTGATTGATATTACTTGGAATGCGCAATAAAAAAACTTGATTTTTGAAAAAAAAATCTAAATGGAGTTATCGGTTTTTGCAAATGAACTCTTCATATATAGGCCTATAATTTTGAAACACAAATAGTAAATGAGGCTCAATCATCTATTAAAAAACATGCATGTTTATTTTAGCACTTCCGTCAGTGAACACGCAGCCTGCAAAACACTAAAATAAACATCAAATAAATAATACAGTTAAACAAGAAAGTAGCCTAAATAAGAAAGTTAAATACACCCTGTCTACCGGACGCGAGCGGTGCGGCGCGACACAACAAAATACTATAAAACTCATTATAATCAGTGATGCTACACTGGATGCGCGACACGACATGACAAATCCCTGACAGTAAACTGCCTCGTCCTGTTTATGAGGTACTGACACAAAGTTCAAATGTCCTGTGTAGACAGACTCAACCTGTTGCGACGTGGCGGTGTCGCGTCCAGTGTAGACACGGTTCACTGTTCCGCCGCTAAGTAAGCACATTAACTCCTCGTCTGCACGCGCTCTTTTTCATCTTCCATTTATCGCTGTCTCATTTGTATTTGGCCAGTTTGGAGAAAGCCTCACCAAACCTGACCAGCCAGGCGTTTGCGAAGAGTGCGTGACGTCACGTGCACTATTGCCGGTGGCAGTAGACAACCGTGGTGGTCGGTTATCACGTCACAGCCCTATACAGAAGTTCTCTTTATTGCTGAAGTGTACGATTAGAGCAAGAGGAATAACAAACAGTTATATAGCGAATTAATTAAACATCGAGCAGTGTCTGATAGGAAATTGGGTGTATTGTCTCGCTCTCACACACAGTAAGTCATTTGTTACAGCACAAGAAGTTTAAAAACTGAAGCGTTATCACGTAAAAGGAAGAAATATTTCACATTCTGCACTTCTAGGTCACTAAGCAAATAATAATAATCAAATTTGTGACATTGATCTTGTGAAACGTTGTACAGTTGGTCAGATGTGGTTCTTCCATTAACGCACAAGATGCTCTTTGGATCACTCTAAAATCCGTAACGGTAATTTATAACATTAGCCTTTGGCTTGATTGTGTTGTCAAACAGCTAATAATGTGTTGCTAACGTTACACAAAGTTGTTCCAGCAAGTTGACGGGACTGGCATGTGTTTGTGACGGTAGAAAACGAGGCTTTTTCAAACCACATTTTTGAAACTGTCTTTGGTGCGCTGCAGTTTTAAGGAGAAAATGCTTAACAATAGTGTTGACTGATGTTTTTGATCATGTTTTGTCTTTATGCCTATTAAAAACACCAGATAGAGAAGTAAACAACATTAAAAACTTGATTTTCACCACAGGGTGGAAACGGATGCATTATAGAAGCATGTTCGTTATTGGTCACAGATATTACTTCCCTATTGTATATACATTACAAATGTACCTGAATCCAAATGTACACTAATGCAGTTATGTGTAATCTGTAATCTGTCTTTCTATCTATGCTAAGAGTTTAAATGTGTCAGAGATGGAAAATGCAAGCATGAGGAACTTCAAATATGCCATCAGCAGCCCACTTCTAAACCTTTCAAAAAACCTTTGTTTCTAATGTGGAGGCAAATTGTTGGTCATCAAGTTTGTTTTGTGTAGGAAACCGCCATAAGTGATCCATTAACATTACGGCGTACGGTCTGTTCACTCACTGTGTTGGCTGTCATTCATGGGCTGTGTTCAGAGTGTTTTGAAGCTGCCTCTTCTACCAGCTCTATATATTCACCCTGTCATTTTACCTCATATAACCCTGCTGACTCAGAGGAGTCTGTGTATCCCAGTGTCTCATATAAAAAACCGAGAGCAGCTCAGCGAAGGGGCAAAGAGCTGTTGTCAGGAAGAGCAGTTGTAGAATGTGGGTCAAAGATTTATTGAGCCATCTCCTTGTTAGTGTAGAGGGCAGGTGAGTAATTCCCTTATGTTTGCCACTTGTAATTAGTTTTTAATTTATTCTAGATGTTTCCTAACAGATGCTGAAGGCATTGGAGCAATTTGGGATGCTCCATTTGTTATTTAAAAGGAGTAAATGTAATTCTTCCTCTGGTGATCATTAATGTGCATCCTTTGCACCGCCGTCTTTCTCTACCTTGATGTGACAGTAATTCTAGCAGATTTCCTTCTAATCCCAATAACGGTGATTTATCCGTTATTGGGATTAGAATAAATATTAGAATAAATCCTGAGAATTTATCCCCACTAAGGGCAATTAGCAAATTAATTCCCCCCCCCAAAATAATTTTCCTTCAGGATTTTGTTTTTGTAGTGTGATAAACGGTAACAATACCCATTTTTTCCAACAAATTTTTTTTCATTTTATTAAATTGTTAGTGAATAAAACAAAACTTGTTGCAGATATGTTTAATTATACATTGTCATATGCACAGTCATTTAGTATAGGCTGATTTACATTTTGTCAAATGTAAAAATTACACATAACAGTAACAGTTCAATAACATATCTTTTCGAATCGGACACATTAACCTACTTTCAGTTGTAGTAATAGGAAAATTCAGTTCAGTTCGTTTGTCAAATCTGTCTTCCAAGCTTTTCCAGTAAAATAAGTTTTTCTGTGATTGTCCAAGATTCAGTTTAGTCTAATTCATGTAAAAGAATCACACCATTCATTTTGCATGTATTTACATATATACACTACCATTGTAGCATGACAGTTTAGAAATCATTCTAGGCTTGCTGCGATATACGGTGCTGACGGTGATACCGGTGTTAAGCCGCAACACCGGTTACTTCACTAACTGCCGCTAATTCGAAGTGAAAGTAAAATGCGCACGGTGCTTTTAAGCTATTTAAAAGCGAGGAAAAGAGGGAAAATTCAAACGAACTAAAAACGAACAATTGCTTTACTCCGAATTGTCGCTATTTAAAAGTGAAAGTAAAATGCGCACACCGCTTTTACAAGCTATTTAAAAGCGAAGGAAAGAGAGGAAAAGAGGGAACGCCCCCGCCCCCACGGTGATACCGGTATTACCGGTGTTGTCACACGTCAATTAACCGGTGGGAAAATTTTCGTCACAGCCCAAATTCTAATAGGCTGATTCTGTGCTCATTTCTCATTATTAGCAATGTTGAAAACAGTTGTGCTGCCTAATATTTTTGTGAAAACCATGATACAAAATTACATAAAATTATAGTTGCATAAACTACATAAACTATCAGTATTTATTTGAAATAACAACCTTTTGTAACATTATAAATATGTTTACTGTCTCTTATGGTCAATGTAATGCATCCTTCCTGAATAAATGTGTTAATGTCTTTCAAAAAGTAAAACTTACCTCAAGCTTTTAAACAGTAGTGTGTGTTTTATTTTATGTAATATTTAGTTTGTTTATTTCACTGTGCCACTCCTAAATAGTGATGCTGGAAGCACTGGTTTGTGCTATGCGCACATGCATACACGCGTACATTAGGTGTTAATGAGCCATTTCTGTTGTCATTGTGGTAATAAAAACAATGACGTGCAATGAAATTTTTGGACTGGAGATGCCGTATATGTGGTCATGGAATGCACACACTTAATTGTTTTTCTTGAAAGAAGTGGCTTAAGAATTTTTGGAGCATACAAAAGTGCCGTTTGTAACGTGAAGAATGTTCCTGTAATTGCTTTATTGCAGTGTATGTGTATTGTTTTCTGTTCCATTCAACTGTACCTAGCATGGTGCCGCCACTAAACCTGTGCAACCAGTCCTCAAATACCTGGCCCAAAGCGTAAACTGTTCCTTGTGCTGCAATATAACATCAGGTCAAGCGTTGCAAAATGTCTGGATCACAGAGGTTCCCATAGATGCAAGATTGCCGCCAAACTAGTGTTTCTAACTCTTGACTTTCCATTCTATTCTGTTACGCTCCGTCAAAATGTTTTGGAGCGCAAGAGCGCATCTTTTGTAAACGTTCAGATGGAGACTAAGTCTGCTCAACCTGCACAAGATTCCTAGTGTCTTTGAAGAAGCTTAGCAACTTGTGAAGTAAAAATCTGATTCCACTATTTGCTGTTTGTTTTGTTAATGACATTTTTTTGTCTTGTCTCTTAAGTGATAGTGATGACACAGAGTGTGTTTTGCATAATTTCACAACACTCATCACATTACTTCAGTGCCATACTCAACACGATCGGAGTTGCGGTTGTTTCAGGAAGAAGTTGGGAAACCGCCCTCCACCACATCCTGTTTTAGAGCCCTTCTGTGTTAATCATGCTCACTACTTTACGGTTGTTGTTTTGGTTAACCACAACTCTTGCTAGTGTTTTTTTAAAAAAAAATTTTAAGCCATATGGTTGCCTGTGAATTAGCTTCTGCAAACAATATGAAGTCCCATCTGTGGATCTCACTTTTTTGGGTTATATTAAACCACTTTTATATCTGTTATAAACCTCCAATATCAATCATCTTCGATTGATATTCAGCTGCCAATCTGTGACTGCTGGTTGTGGTTTGTGCTTTATACTTTGGGTTGAGTGTAAAGTCTTGTGAGTGATCAATGAAGCAGGTCTCCTCTCTCACTGCAGGTAGTCCATGTCTTAACCGGCCTCCCCTGTGGTTTTCTTTTCCAGGTGCCATTCTCGGCCGATCAGAGACACAAGAGTGTGTGTTCTACAACTACAACCCCAGCTCGGAGAACCGAGGAAATCGCAGCGGTATTGAGTCTTGCGTGGGAGAGAAGGACAAGAGGCTTCATTGCTTCGCAACTTGGCGAAATGTGTCAGGATTGGTTGAAATCGTAAAGCAAGGCTGCTGGCTTGATGATGTCAACTGCTATGACAGGTAATCTCTAGGGGTTTTACGCCTGTTTGACATTACCAAGAAACCAATATAGTCTGAAACAAATAACTAAAGTGGGGAGGAAAAAAGGCCCATTTCTGATTAATTGACTGGTAGTTTTTAAAATTGATATATTCATTCAAAAAATTGGATGTAACAGTTTTATAGTTGTTTTTTTTTATTCATTGTCATAATGTGGACCATTGAGGGTTTAAACTTTAATTAAATTTATTCAGTGCTTGCTCTGACGAATTCACTGAATTTGTTAGAATGATTCAAACTGGTAATCCAGCAGTGTATGAGGTAGGGATGTTCATTTTAACCGTAAGAATTTTGACCGATTAATACAATCAGTTAAACGATTTAAAAAGTCATTATTTATTTTTTCAGTAATTTATCAAAATATTTAAAAAGGTTTGCTGCATGGTTAAAATACGCTATGCATATAAAAAAAATGTATAAGTCGCATTTTATTGTTTCATTCAGAAATAGCTAGGCTTAATGCCGACGCGAAATGTTTACAAACATTATAATAAACACTGTAAACATAGCTAGTAGGGTTTAGTTCCCCTCACTCCACAACAAATCCTTTCAATTAACAGTATTTAGAAAAGAACAAGAATTAAAAA